>NW_009706580.1:0-20584 GCF_000703405.1 Apaloderma vittatum | reverse complement strand
AACCTCTCTGGGCAGCCTGTTCCAGCACTCCTTTAACCTCACAGTAAGGAATGTTTAGGTTGAAACTCCTCTGTTTTTCCATTTGTGACTGTTGCCTCTTGTCCTGCCACTGGATACCACTGAGTCTGGTCCCATCTTCCTGACACCCACCCTTTAGATATTTATAAGCACTGATAAGATCCCCTCTCAGCCTCCTTGTCACCAAGCTAAACAGACCCAGCTCCCTCAGCCTTTCCTGATACAGTAGCTGCTCCAGTCCCATCATCATCTTTGTGGCCCTGCACTGGACTCTCTCCAGGAGTTCCTTTTCTTTCTTGAACTGGTGCCCCAGAACTGGTCACATTACTTCAGGTGTGGCCTCACCAGCGCAGAGTGGAGGGGGAGGACAACTTCCCTTGACCTGCTGGCCATGCTTTTCTTAATGCACCCCAGGATGCCATTGGCCTTCTTGGCAATGAGGGCACATTGCTGGCTCATGGTCATCCAATTGTCCACCAGGTCCTTCTCCCCAGAGCTGTCCTCCAGCAGATCAGCGCCCAACATGTATTGATATACGGGGTTGTGTCATCAAGGTTATATAGGAAAAATTTGGGACAACACAGATTTCTCGATCTTGCAGGCAAAGCACTCACTTTGATCACTGGGCTTATTTTCTGAGGTAAAATACTGCATCTTACCTTCAGAGGATGACTTACAAGACTAAATGAACTATTTGATTATGTAGCAATAAAAAAGACCATCTTGCTACGCCTCAGGATGCAGACAGCTGTTTACAGTGGACCAAAACCACGAATTAAAGTATAAAATGAAAGAAAAAAACAGAGAGTAGAACTCTGATCCTGGTACAGATAATGGATTTTCCATCGATTTTGATGATACCAGGATTTCATGCAGGGAAAATACTGAATTCAATTCGGAAAATAGAGAATTGCTACCCTGGAGTCACTTTATTACTGTACCCAATAGTATCCACAGGCACAATGGTTCTGATCCTCTTCTCAGTCACACTGATATAGATCAGCTCTAAGTCTATTTAAACTCATAAAGTTGCAACAGTTTATACAAGAAGAAAATCAAATGCTGTGATATGTTTTCCCTTAATCTCTTAATTAATTTTAGTTTTCATTGATAAATATGTTCTCAAGCAGTTTAAATCATTAGTAATGCTGAACACAGACATGCAGTACTACTGCCTGATTTGGCTATTTGTGGAAGTTAACAAAGTATACATTATCATGAATACAAATAATGCCCACTGCTCACCACTTTTTCTTGAAGAAACACCTAAGAGGTTATCTGATTTTCCTTCCCTTGCATTGCCAAAATGAATCTGAACCAGCATCCCAAGTAGAGGTAAATGAGGAAGACTGCCTTGAAATTAAATTAAAAAAAAATAAACCAGGCACAACAAAACAAATATATCCTCACTAATTTCAATCCTGCCAAATTTTGAAATCATCTCCCCTGCTCCTGGGGAGATATGACCACTCTTTAAATCCAGATGACCCTAGCCTGAAATGCCGAGCAACATACTGGTGTTTAACCAGGTGAAAGCCAGGAAAAATGAGTCTATTTTAAGTAAAGGCAGCACTGGTACTGACTTGGCTGAAGATTCTGTCAGGAACCAAATGAGGAATGCAAGGTCTTACTGGTAAACAAGTCAAGTGCATTGATTTGTGTGCCTTATCAGATACCATACTGGGGATGATGGTTGCCTTTGATATTCCCCAAAATGGGAGTTTAATCTGTATTGCATTCTTTCTTACTATTTTTCTTGATGATAATGTAGTTTAAAATCCAAAATTTCGAGGACTATATATATGTTTCAGGCATATGGGGAAGAACAAACAAATCAGAGCTCTTTAGTCTTATGTAACATAGACAGATGATAATATAGATATGAATTTTGACAGGCTTGGAATTATGTAAGCTACAAACATACTCTGGGTTTTAATCCTCTGTCTGTGCATTCTTCACTCATGTGAGTAAATTTCACCAGAGTAACTTACTCTTGTAAGTCACCTGCATAAGGGATACCTTACCTAAACTACACATATTAAATAAAACTTTAGAAATACATTTAGAAATAACCTTGAATTTGGTGTTACCAAGACTGGAGAAAGTCATTCTTTTCCCCCTGTTAGCACCTGTCCTTCCAAGTCTAGACAGTTCTGTGAATTAATATAGTGAGTTTTGCTTGCTTGTTTTTTTTTTTCCCCAAATGCTCACTCAGAGTTATTAATAGAGCAAAAGGCAGAATTCATGAAGCCACAAGGAGTCCTATAAAGATAAATTTGTATAATTATACAATGGCGACTGACGTGCTTTTACATGCATATTTCAGCAACCTTTTCCAAAATCTCACCATAGATATCAATATATGAGTATGTACAGAACACACTCATCGCTTCAAAGTTTTTTCCAAATGCCTGTGGAGCATCTGTTAAAACTGTAAGGTGTAAGAATATTTTAAAGTTGGCAACCATTTGAGAATTAGAATTACTCCACCTTTATCCCTATGCTTACTTTAATAGCATTATTAACTACTTTTTTTTTCTGCCACAGTCTGTTGTGGGTGACTTATAACCTGATCGTGTGGTTTTAGACTGGATTATGATCTGGTTTCCTTTTATATCTTGTAATATCACCTGACTAGTATCAGTGGGTCACAACATAATTAGATTAGAATTGGATACACTCTTCTCTAAAGCAGCTGCATCATTGTTGTGCTAAGTAGGGCAAATGTGTTAGTTATAGTTACAATTTGATTATTAATTGCCTTTAGAGAGTTCCTCCATTTTGGGGGAACTCAGGCAGAAATGTGAGTGAAACTTGCTTTTATCAGTGAGTTTCAGCCTACAACAGTTAGTTGTTCTCAGTTAAAGTTGCTTTGCTAGATTTGATGTGACATTTTTTTCTGCTGTCAGGACACTTCTGTGTTGTTTTTAAGTTTGTTTTTTTTACTGCTTGTTTGTTGTTTCTCATGACCTAGAAAGAGGTATACGCTCTAAAATAGCAGCATCTAATGCAGAATAATCACACGCTGGAGCAGTGCATTTACAGCTGACAGTTATCAGCAGATCATGCTGGAATGATCCTTATTAGCCTGTACAGAAGACTGAAGGGGATAAACATCTCCATTCCATCCTCTTACTGCATTTCTCAACCCTGTCAATGATGTGATCTGAACAGGAAAGAGAAGACAGCAAACTGAGACCAGTTAATTGATTCTTCTCTTTCCAGAGGGCAGAGAAGGTGGGAAGTGAAAGGACTTCTTCCTCCATTTTCTTATTTCCAGATTATCTGGCTAAACACGAGAAAAACAAGAGTGTTTCATGTGAAAGGTGAAATTTAGTAAACAAAAAAGAATTATACTTTCAAAGTGATGCTCATACTGATGGAAACTCCCCGAAAACACTTACTCAGCTCCTGCCTCCTACCCCATCCTTGCAGGCACCTCATTAACATCACATTTCTTTAAGTGCAGTCTTCTTGCACTTAACTGCACTTCTGCTTCTGAGCATCCCTGTGAAGTGCCTCAGTGCCTCGTTGTTAAAATTACCATGAACCTTATCCAAACACTGGTGTGGTGGGAACCCATTCTGCAGTGCCTGCCTGCTGTCAAAGCCAGATGAGAAGGGGATTATGCTCTTCCTTTGTTTCAAAGGCAGTGGTGAAGATGTTCCTGGGATGTGGCAGGCCAAGATTTAAATCCCTTTTCCCCACCTCCCTTGCCTCAACAGAGTTTCCAAAGCAAATCTTCCCCCATTCCTAGCACAGCTGTTCTTCTGGGAAGATCCAGTGGGCCAAAAAGAGAAAGAAAGAATAATCCTAACTCTGTAAACAACTGATTAAGGAATTAATCTCTGATGGTGTCCTTGCTGAACATTTTAATGTTTTATATAATGCTATCAAACCAGTCCCTCAAGCACATGTCCCAGCCAGCAGACTGTACAGTCTGGTCCCCTCTCTCTGACCCCATGAAACTTGAATCTTTTTTTCAGAGTGGTGCAGCTTCTCCAGAGAACTTACTTCCGTCTTTATCTGCTGCCCCTCCAACTCCTTAAAAGCAAATACAGCCCACAGGGAGGGCATGGCCTAGGGAGGCAGGAGATACTGAATGAGGGGTGAGCCTCCAGTCGTTGAGCTGCTGTACAGAAGATATATAGCTGATTTAAAAGGCAATGGTGGTCCCTGTTCAGCGTTTGAACAAAAAGAGGCAGTGCCCTTGGAGTAGGGAGGGGAAAGGTGCTTTGGGGGCTGAAAAGCCCAAATATAGGGGGAAAACTTCACAGTAAGTCTCTAAATCCCAGGGAAAACTATTTAAGTGAAACTCCCTGTTTTTCATAGTTCCTTCCTAGCTAGCTAACCTGCCATTCATCACGCTGGCTATTTTATATTCAGTCTGAGACTTTAGATTCTTTTTGCATGTTGTGTAATGATCCATAAGAGCATGGTGACATTCAACACAGGTTTCTGGCTTAGACTCTCGTAGCCAAATGTCTGCAAATGTGGTGCACCAGGACTTTGCTTTGTGGCTTCTGAGCTTTTTTTTTCGTCTAGCCTTTCTCAGTGACAAGCTCTGTTTCACTTGCTTTGCTCTTGTTGCAGTGCAGCTTGTCCCCATCCCCAGCACAGAAGGAACCGTGGAGTTACAATCTGGCCCAGGGAGGGAGATGAATGCAAATCGCCGAGTTGGTGGTGCAGTGAATCTTGAGCATTTTGGTACCAGCCTCACTCATTCAAACTAGGGATAAAAGCAGCTTGGCTGGCCAAAAGCTTTCAAACACAACAAATGCTGAGTACTTAGCATCTCTTAGAACTAAAGTTCTTCCTAAAGGCTCTTCTTAAAGGTTCTGACCTACTCTCAACAGCTTGATTTAGGACTTTATTTCAAGCCCTCAGAGTGTAGTATAAAGAATCCCACAGAAAGAATTTTTAGCTAAACCAAGAAGATCACTTCTCAAGAACCTCTTTAGTGAAAGCATTACTCTGAATCTCTATTTCTTCTGAAAGTGAACACAAATGTGGACATCCAGCTCCTCGAGGAATCCCTTGAAGTGAGTTCTGTCACACTTATTTCTCCAAACATCCAGGTCTGCAGACAGAGATACCACTGTGGTGCTGCCTAATCTAGAACAAAAAAAATCAGGAAATGTACCCAGGGCAAACTGCAAAGCCAGGCAACCATTGGCTAACAGAGTAATATTTCATCATGCGAGTTTTGTTTATTAGCAACTATTTTAAGAACTGCTGCTACTTCATTTGCCAGCTTCTTCTGCTGCAAGGTTTCAGGCAGTTAGCCATAGAGGAGATAGAGAGGCTGCTGAGTTCATTAATTAACCATTGCTGCAATCTGAGAAACAGCTGAAGCACTATCAGTGTTTAAAGAAAAAAGAAAAAAACCAAAACTAACACAGGCCAATTTTTTTTCGCAACCCCAACAAATAATTGAAATAGCCTGAGTGAGTGTTATAATTTTATATGATGCTCTTAGTTTTAATCTAGAGAACAGTAGTCCCTGGTATAAATGAAATAATAATTTGAATGAGTTTAATGATTTAATTCTTTTACCTTGATTTTCTTTTTGAATTTTGATTTAATCATTACTTTATATTTTTTTATTTTTCCATATCTTCATTTTACTTTGCTTTAACAGCACAGTTTCTTGAAAATAAAATGCAAAAATCCTTCTTTACTGAAATCAGTGGAAGTATTCAACAGTGGCAGAAGCATAATTAGGAAAATTAGTTTATTTCTTTAGAGGAATCTGATCTCCAGGCACTTCATTATTTCTCCTTTGTTCAAGTTCTGCTGCTTTGTTTACCTGGGATCTATTCAGCAATGGAGCTATATATTCTGTGCTGCTGCTTTAGTTCTACCACGGTAGGAGCCTCATCCATCAATCCAGACGTATCATCACAATGTAAATAAGAAATAATAATAACCAAGAAAATCAATTAGCACAGAATAACTAGATGATATTATGCTGTACCAGGCATTTTATAGCTCCAGAGTAAAGATCTTAGGTAAAGAAATTACTTGGATCTTATGGCAGTTACTCAAATAACTGCACAAGATCTAGATATACCCTATGATTCTCTGTCATACATGAAAGTACCTCTAATGCCTATTTCATAGAATCGTAGAATCATAGAATGGCATAGGCTGGATTAATAGATAGGGTTATAATTGACATAGAAAACATCCCATGTGATCATTGTGCATCTAATTTAATGCATCAGATATTCATATCCTTTTAGAGGAAGGAATGTTATTCATCACATTTCATCTAGGGGCTGGGCATGAGGATCATTCCTATCTCATCGCTATATTTAACACCAGCCTGTGCTGACTCTCATACATCGCTTTATATTTCTGTGCTTCATTTGATTTGAAAATTTGGCTTTCTCAGTTGCTGTAGTATGTGACTAATACATTCAATTGCTTTGAGATTTTTGTGCAAAACATGCCCATCATTTTCCATAATGCATCAAAAGAGAAATACTGTATTGACTTCTGTCAGCCACATAAATTTTTTATTAAATAGTGAATATATTGAATGTAGTGGAAATGCTTGCATGTAACATCACCTTTTTAAAAATAATTCTCTTGAGGAGTGGGAGGTATGTCCTGTGAGGAGTGGCTAAGGACTCTTAGTTTGTCTGGCTTGGAGAAAAGGAGACTGAGATGTGACTTCATTTCTCTTCACGGCTTCTTGAGAAGGTGCTGATTTCTTCTCCCTGAGATCCATGGATGCCTGGGAGTGGTTCAAAGCTGTGCCAGAGGAGGTTTAGACTTTGCTGATAGGGTGGTCAAACACTGCAGCAGACTTGCTAGAGAGGTTTGAGATATGCACTGCACAAAGAGTTAAGTAAAGTTAGGACGCATTTCAGTTTAGCAGCATAGATGACTGCCTGTCAAAGACATTCCTCAATGCTGTTTATTGCACTGCAGGGATGCAACCTCCCTGTCTGCTTGTCCTCCTCCAAATGGCAATGAAGTTGAATAGGGGGTGTATGCTTCATTATCAAGGTTCTAAGGGCATGGGGTTACTTCTCTTATCTTTATCAGTGATCTAGATGAGAGGATCAAGTGGACCCTTAACAAGTTTTCAGATTACATCAATTTGAGCAGGATCTGCTTCAGGGTAGGAAGGCTCTACAGAGGAATCTGGACAGACTGGATTGATGAGCTGAGGCCAATTGTATGAGGATCAACAAGGTCACGTGCTGGGTCCTGCACTTGAGCCACAACAACCCCAGGCAACACTACAGCCTTAGGGAAGAGTGGCTGGAAAGCTGCCCAGTGGAAAAGGACCCAGGCGCATTGGTCAACAGCCAACTGAACATGAGCCAGCAGTGTGCCCAGGTGGCCAAGAAGGCCATCTGGCCTGTATCAGAAATGGTGTGGCGAGCAGGACCAGGGAAGTGATTGTTGCCCTTTACTCATCATGTACTAGCCCTGGTGGGGCTAAGCCTCGAATCCTGTGTTCAGTTTTGGGCCACTCATTTCTAGAAAGATTTTGAGATGCTGAAGCATGTCCAGAGAAGGGCAGTGAATCTGGTGAAGGGACTTGAGGAGAACAAGTTTTATGAGGAGCAGCTGAGGGAACTGGGGCTGTTTAGCCTGGAGAAAAGGAGGCTAAGGGAAGGGAGACCTTATTGCTTTCTACAATTACCTGAAAGGGCATTTTGGTAAGGTGGGACATGGTCTCTTCTCCCAAGTAACAAACAAAGAGACAAGAGAAAATGGCTTCAAGTTGTGCCAGGGGATGTTTAGATAGGTCATTAGGAAACATTTCTTCTCCAAAAGGTTTTTTTAACACTGGAACTATCTTCCCATGGAAGTGGTTGAGTCACTGTCCCTGAAGGTATTTAAATGCTTAGGGACATAGTTTAGTGGTGGACCTGGCTCAATGGTCTTTTCCAACTTAAATGATTCTGTAATTCTGTGATTCTATATAGTAGCCAATACTTGAAACATAAAGGGAATAGTATATCCCAAAATGGATGGAGAGATTTTTACTCCAAGATCTGAAGGTCCTTGAGAATAGCCAGTGAAAATTGTTCTTTGAGACCTATGTAGAACTTAAATTGTTTGAACCTTGCCCAAGAATGATACTGTAGACTTTTTTTTTGACATTTCCAGAACATATTTAAATACCACTTTGACTGATGCTATGATAATTTCCATATTCTCACCAATCCCTAGAGTAATAGCAGCTTGTTGACAATAATCGGAAAAGAAGAAGCATTTATTATATATAATTCATTTGTGCTAATGTAATCACTTCTGTCTGCCATGTTTCATTAGCCAAGGCTACAAGAAACTGTGGAAGAGCACATGAAGTGTTCCCATTTATATGTGATGATACAGGATGATAGGGCCTCCAATAATCTTCTTATAATCTTAATATCTCTTCATGTTTAGAAATTATTTTTCCAATGACTTAACTCTTTCCTGTAAAAATGCTGTGCTTACTTATTCTTAAGGGGTACCTTACTTGATACAGCCAATCTTCCTTTCTATACTTGCATAGTAGAATATGTAACATAAACATTCAATCACTTGGAATCACATCAACAAGCAAAACAATTAAATTTTTAAAAAAATAAAAAGGAATCTCAGAAGCAATGTGACTTTGGAGAAGGAGTGTAAAAGAATTAATCTTAACATTATGCCAATTATTTTAAAGTCAAGAAAAGTATTTGTATAAAGATGGGTATAAGTTTAAGTTGTTTGATGGCTAAAGACCTTGAAACTTGGCACAGATGGCATCAGAACTTCCTTATTTGATCTACAAATAGTCTACCCAAGTGTTGTATATTAAAGAACTCTTTTGATGATTTGCAAGAAGGAAGAGTATTTGAGAACTTCTGATTTTCTTTTACAGCACAAGATATCTGTACTTAAACTTGACATCATTGTTTGGTTCTTTTTAAGTCCAAAAATCAACCAATATTTCTAACAAAATTGAATAATATCCTATATTTAATTTCTAAAGGTTTGATACACTTCACAGATTTACATATATTTATATTAGATAGATACAAATATGTGCAAGGTCCCGTACCTGTATCAGGGCAATCCCAGGTGCAAACACAGGTTGGATGACAGGCTGAGAGCAGTCCTGCGGAGAAGGGCTTGGGTGTGTTGGTGGATGAAAAACCGAACATGAGCCAGCAATGTGTGCTTGCAGCCCAGAAAGCCAATTGCGTCCTGTGCTGCATCAAAAGAATCAAGTCAAGGGACGTGACTCTCTCTGTCTGCTCTTCTCTCTGAGACCCCATTGGCAGTACTGTATCCAGCTCTGGGGCCCTCAACACAAAAAGGGCATGGACCTGATGGACTGAGTACAGGGGAGAGCCATGAAGATGATCAGGGGATTGGAGCACCTCTGGAGCTCCTCCCCTGTGAAGAGGTTGAGGGAGTTGGGATTGTTCAGCCCAAAAAAGAGAAGGCTCCAAGGCAGACCTCATAGAAGCCTTTCAGTACTTAAAGGGGGCTACAGGAAAGATAGGGAGGGAGGGACCCTTGATCAGGGATAGTAGCGATAGGACAAGGGGTATCAGTCTGAAACTGAACGATGGTAGATTTAGTTCAGATATTAGGAAGAAATTCTTTTCTGTGAGGGTGGTGAAGCACCAGAGAAGCTGTGGATGCCTCCTCCCTGGAAGCGTTCAAGGCCAGGGTGGATGGGGCTTTAAGAAACCTGGTCCAGTGGAAGGTGTGCCTAACCATGACAGTGGGATTGGAAGCAGATGATCTTTAAGGTCCTTTCCAACTCAAACCTTTCTATGATTTTATGAAATACTCAACAAAGGCAATACTGTGGAATTTCATAATTTGTATTTTTTATGATTTGCTTTCAGGTTCAGTAATTACATTTGCAAGTCAAAGTAATATTTGCTATTTTCCTAAAGTTTGTGTATATCTAAAGAGAGTTTATAGGTGCAATTTCATAATGGAAAACACACATACCATTAATTAAGAGAAATTTTTTCTAATTACTATCATTAAAAACTCAAACTATAATCTGGAAATCAAATTGTTGTCTTCTGGCTACCAGCAATATGGATTCAGCAGTCACAGATTTGCAGCGAACTTGCAACATGCTTAGCCAGAGCTTAGCAGCCTTCACCATATAGTGACGACTCAAGCAAGCTCAGATGAAAAAAAGAAAATGCTAAAGTATCCTATAAATAAGGAAAAGGTTAAAAATCCAAATCGTAAACACACACGCAAAAAATTCTCACAGACTTTGTGTGCACCCTGTGGTTTACAAAACACTGTAAGATAGGTGGCCATAGAAATAATTCACAGGATAGTCATCTGGCCATTTTCAGTGCAGGGACTTAAAAGTATAAGGAAGCAACAAGTGGGATTTTGAACACTCCACAAGCTAAGGGACTTCTTAAATCACTTAAATGGTCATAAGAATAGCTCATGGGACTCCTTAAGTCCTGCTAACATCACCACACTCTATGGAGTTAAACAAAGTCTTATACAATGCAAAAATACAAAACCAAGAGGAGTGGCTGATACAGTGAATAATTTCATTGCCATTCAGAGGGACCTCAGTGGGCTGGAGGAGTGGGCAGACAGGAACAACATGGAGTTCAAGAGAAGGGAAATAGAAAGTTCCGCACCTGAGGGAAGATAACCCTATGCACCAGTGCAGACTGGCAGCTGACCAACTGGGAAGCAGCTCTTCAGAGAAGGCCCTGGGTGTACTGCTGGACACCGAATCGACTGTGAACCAGCAGTGTGAAGGCAAATGGCCTCCTGGGCTGCATTCAGCAGAACATTCTCAGTTGGTCAAGGAAGATGCTCAGCCCTAGTGAAACATCTGGAGTGCTCTGCCCTGTGCTGGGCTACCCAGCACAGGAGAGACTTGGACATAGAGGAGTGAGTCCAGAGAAGGGCTATGAAGGGCCATCTGACAAATAAGAAAAGGCTGAAAGATCTGCCACTGTTAAGCCTGGAAATGAGAAAGTTTAGGGGAGTGGGTGGCATGGTAATCTGATTAATATGTATAAATAAGTTTTAGGCGATATCTGATAAATCTGTGTGTGAACTGTGGTCCACTATGGCTTTCTCAGCAGTCTTAGCTTCTAAAGAAAGCTAGAGGCACGTTTACTCTCAGGCAGTCCACCAATGCCAGGACAATATTTTGAGCAACTTACACTACCCTTCTTTTAAAAAGCCAGAAACTAACCTTCTTCCAATAAAGTACTCATGGTCTTTAAACATACAGTTTTAAGTTGCAGTGGATCTTGCTCATTTTCACTGCTCTGGAGGATTGCTCTAGAGAAAAGGAAGCTGAAGGGAGACTGTGACCGCCTTCAAATACGGAATTGGTTGCTACAGAGAGGAAGAAATTAATTGTTCTTTGTTTAATCTATAGCTATTGAGAGATGATGGGCTTAAGTTATTAAAAGAAATATTTACATTAGATAGTAGGACAAACCTTGCAACAATAATCTAGTACCAATAATTTAAATATCCGTATTTTGATCTGGAGTCTTTACCCTGAGGTATGATTACGCAGTTTAGAGAGGCATTTTTTTCAGAGTGATTTAGATAATATCCAGGACCTGTAGCATGGCTTAAATGACCTGTCAAGGTCTTCTCATGCCCTACTTTATATAATTAAATGATACTGGTTCCTAATTCTGGCTATGATGCAAAGTGTTCTTAACCCTCAATTTTCAAAGAAGCAAAGCAATTTATATTTCTAATGATTGCTACGCTGAAGCTGATGGATTAGTCTGAAAAAACTTCATGTATGTAGCCTGAAATGCCACAGTGTCAAGGATTTATACCTGTGGTTTGCTAAGGACATGTTGCCTCAACTATTAGCCAATAATACTGTTGATTATGCAAGAAAATAACAGAATGTAACTGTGTCTTCCAAGAGGTTAACAACTGGTGAAAGGATTTTACTGTTAGTAAAGTCCTGTTGAAGGCAACGAAACAGTTAGATAATATCCAGGACCTGTAGCATGGCTTAAATGACCTGTCAAGGTCTTCTCATGCCCTACTTTATAGGGCACGAAACAGCAAAGTGCCAATGTCCTTAATAAGAAGAGACCATTTTTTCACAGTGAAAGATGTTTTTCAGGTCATCATCAGCTCATTTTAATTGACCTTCAGTCTTCCTCCTCTTATTTTTAAACATAGGCTGATCTGGTTTATTTTTATATGTGTGTATATATATACACACACACACGTATATATACACACACACATATATATGTACATATAAATAAATATATATTCAGAGGATCATTGTTTTAGTATATTCTGTTCATTATATATATTTGTGGTACACATGTCACTTATATACTAAGAATAAGAATTTTCCTGGTTGTTCCCTCTCTAAGCAAGTATGTAAGTAGCTGTGTACATTAAAAAATATGAGTATTGCTTTTGAAATCTTTGGGACTTCAGCTAATGTCAAAACTCTTCTTAGTTATGTGGCACAAATGAAAATAAAGGAAACAATACAGGCATACAGTGCCCTATGCAGAGATTAGTTCATGCTTGCTGAATAGCTGGAGCTTTGTTAAGAAGTGGAAGAGTCCCAGATTTCCTTTGCTTCTATATCCAGCCTACGGGCTGAGAAGCCCCATGGGATAGTTTCTCTCTTCAAAGTTTCTCCATATGTAAGTCCCACAATGGGTCTATTAGACATGAGGCTGTTTTCTGTTACTGCAGTAGTGTGGCACCTTGCCTAGGACAGAGCATCCCACCCTGCCAGAAAGCAGGAATCAGGCTTTTATTTTTAAACAGACAGAAAATGTTTCCTTCCTGCTCTAGTTTAGGAAAAAAAAAAAAAAAAATAAGGACCTTAACAGCATGCAATCGTAATTCAGGGAGCATGGTGGCTAATGTTCTCTTCAAGGACAATAAACTCTGACCTTGCCAGGATATTTTAATAATGTTTTTCATGTTGTGAAGAACAATGCAATCCTTCAGAAAATGCCTTTACTTCCAGACTCCAAAACCAGCATCAGGAGTTCAGAACCACTGTACAGAAACCTTTAATCAAAGATTTTCAGGCAACCATTTCTGCTCTTGCCAGATACAGGAATATCTTTGAAAGACGAATACTTGGCACATTCGTGCTGTTTTCTATTCAGAGCAGAGGATGGTATAGAACACACATGTGAAATACAGATGGTATTGTTCTTAATGAAAGTAAGGTGGTAGGTAAAAGTAGGTCACTTTGAGTATTTTAACATTATAATAATTTTGAAGATACACATATTGACAGTTTATAGATTACAATGAATTTTTCAAGGAATGTCTGGATGATCCCATTCAAATCCAGTGGTAATGCTGTGCTCCTGGAAGTCCTGGACTGGGCTAGTTCCTCTCCCAATTGCAAGTCCTGCAGATCAGCAATGTCTGCTTTTTTATTAAATACTGAGGTCAGCAGGAGACCTCATCTCTCGGAGGAGATGGCAATGAGTGCCAATGATTCTTCCATCTCAGTTGCCAGTTGAACTCACTGGAAACTGGAAGCTGTGAGCTGTCAAAAGTCGCCCATGTGCTACAAGCACCTTCTGAATCTTAAACCTCTCTAGGTAGCCACATTTTCCCTTCTGGGTGCCACCAGAGTTGTACCAATCTGAGAAAGAAACTTGCACATCTGCAAGATTAAGCTGCCCAGAAATTAAGTAGTTGCACTTCTCTGCTACTAACAAGACAGAGGAAAAAATGCAAGAACTGAGGTTTTTCTTTATATTTTCTGCCAAGAACTGAAAATTTAAAAACACATACACGCCCACCCATGCACCTACACCCCCCCCACACACACTTTTTGGTTTTCATTAAAGAAATTTTTTAAAATAGCTCTTCATAAAACTTCTCTGGTTCTCCAGTTTCATCTTGCCCATCTCTACACATTGGTCTTAATTTTTTCTCTTCATATAATCCTGTGAGGTTTTTAGTCTGACGGATTCTATTTTTTTATTAATATTTTTTCTTATAAAAAATAATTGGCATGACTTGCAGTTTTCTCTTTTTGATAAACTGTTTGCAGAAATAATACATAGAAACATGTCAGAAGGCAAGAAAGACAGCCAGAATGCATGATAAAAATTATTTATGATACACATACATTCTGTGTTTATTGCAAGGATATGTTAGTCTTGTGCTCATGTAATGACTAATGGAGCTGAATTTAACAAATAAATGTGAGTGCTCATGAGGAGGGCATAATGAAGAAGTCATTTCAGCTTGTTCTTGTTTTTACCTGGAATTTACACATGTGGTTACTGTACAGAGTTGGCCATCAGCTTAAAATAAACAACTAACGGGTTTGTAATAATATCTATAGATATGGTTTGAACTTCTGGCTTTCAGCACTGCACTGTCTAAAAGAAAAGAATTTGAACAGTGAAGCCTAGTCAGGGCCTTATTTTCCTTTAAGAATATTTTTTTTTTTTTTTTCAGTTTGAAACATTTTTTTGTACCTTGGAAAGGGTGTATGTGGCCAATACTGACTAGCTGAGTGTCAGAATTTACTCTCAAAGGACTGGTTTCATCCTTCTAGGGAAAAAAATTCGAATTGTTTTCAGGGAGACATACGCAATTTGCTAGGATATATGAAATGCTTCATTTCAGTTGTCTTCTGATAGCTAACAAACCAAGCTCATTGGAGGAAACTGCTTAAAAAGCCATCAGAGCCAGCAGGCATAGCTCCATCAGACAGAATAGGCTTTGCATCAAGTGTTAAACAGTTGAAAATGTCTCACCATGTCACTAACTGTGTTCTTTATCCTCAAGACCTTTCATTAACTATTAATGCTCTCTGGCTTTCAGAAAACATCAACCAACTGGAAAGATCACTTTATAAAACTGGCTGTCTTCATTTTTCTTTTTTAAGGATCAGAAGTAATGTTCTCTCCACGGCCTGAAATTCCAGTAAGAAATCCACTTTGTCAACTAATTCTTGACTTCTGGGATGTTTTCTGTGCCTGGAAACACACATTGTCAGCCTTGGTATTTATACCTTTGCATGTCCAAGGCCAGACACAATTTCTTTTCAAGCACTCATGTGCTGAGCGCTCCTAAGGCAGAAATGTTTAAGTCAGTGTAGAAGATACATGAATTAAATACTCACTAAGACCAAACACTGCTTTGCCCAAGCAAAGTTCCCTTTGGAAATAATGAGCTTCTGTGTGAGCAGGTTAAGACTGACCTTGCTTCTGAGGGAGTGCTTTTAAACAACCTGAACTGCAAAAATGCGGCCAGCATTTGTGGCTGTGTATCAGATCCAACTCTGTATGAACTCAGCCACAGCTATCCTGATGTAAAATTATCTGGGGCTTTCTCTTGTTAGTTTATGTCCATCAAGATTTAATGGTCTCCAACAGCTCTGACTGGTATCAGCAGGATTCATTATTCAACATCAGAGACAGCGGTTGTTTTGTCTTGTATAATTTATTTAATACTCCATGAACAGTCCAGTTTCTATTTCTCCTGATTACACAAGCAGTGGAAACAAAGGCATGGCTTGTATTGTCAGGCAAGGAGAATTTGGCCCATGGTAAATATCAGGGTTTGATGTTAATCCCATCCGTGTTTTATACCAGAATAAGCCATTGCCTTCAAATGAGTTAGTCTTAGGTCACACCAGTGTCAATGCAGGATGAGTCTTGTACTATATGTCTCCTCTAGCAAAGTGGCAGAAGAAACCTAATCCTTCATTATTTGTCTGGTGTATTCTGCCAGCCAAAGGACTGAAATAACTTTTTCCCATAGCACTCTCGGTACTTTTGATGTCAGCCTGACTTCTTCTAGCTCACCACACTGAAGCATTCACCATGACTAATAGCAAAACAACACCCACAGGTTTCACAAAGGAAAATGTTTGTCCTCGCCTAACTCTCTGAGATAAAGTTTTAATCCAGTGGGTACGGAATGTTGTAACCTCTCATGTCTTTTGTATGGTGAATTTCCATTTGCTCCCATGTCCCATTCTTATTTTCTCTCCAAGATGGTTCTTAACTGAGGAAGAGTTGAGATAAAGTAGACTTGAAGAGAATATTGAGTAACGTTAGTTAGTTATCAACAAAATTCCTATTTAACCTTGAACAATTCATGTCTCCCGCTGTGCCCAAGCTGTGTTCAGCTCAGCTCTGGAGTACAAAGGCTCCTGGACCCTATTATTCCATTCCAAACTACTCTAAAGTTTTTCTTGAAGGTTCATCCATACCTACAGGGGCTCTGCACTTCCCATGGTCTCCCATGGCCATGTCAACATGGGCTCTCAGTGTGGTTAAGGATGCTTGAAATCCTATGTACACTGAAGTCAGGCTATAATCCACTCCCTTTATGTTACCCGATATTTCTCCAAAGTAAAGGCAGGCCTCACGTGCTGTGATCTGTGATGTCTACCGCCCAATGTTAGCATCAGGGGTAGATTCGTAAAAATACAGAATGTTTTGGGTTGGAAGGGACCTTTAAAGGTCCAGCCTCCTGCCATGGGCAGGGACACTTACTACAGCAGGTTTCTCAGAGGCCCAACCTGACCTTGAATGTTTCCGGGGATGGGGCCTCCACCACCTCTCTGGGAAACCTGTGCCAGTGTCTCACCACCCTCATTTAAAAAATTTATTTTTTGTGTCTACTCTAAATCCACCCTCTTTTAGTTTAAAGCCATTACCCCTTGTCCTATCACAACAGTCCTTGCTAAAAAGATTGTCCCCATTTTACTCGTAGGCCCCTATTAAGTATTGAAAGGCTACAATAAGAGCCCCAGAGCCTTCTCTTCTCCAGCCTGAATAACCCTGAGCTGAGAACCCCAATCTCAACCCCACAGCTGAGAAAGTAGGTGTTCAGGCTTTTGTTGGTTTGGGTTTTTTTTTAATACTTTGCTAAGAAAGGACTGTAAAAATGGCATTACTGAGGTCTGACTTTTCTTCGTTTTCAGGGGATCATCACAAAAACAAAAGGGGATACTTAGGGTAAAAAAACACACCACAAGGAATATCAAATTGCTTTCATTGGGGTTTTCACATCACTTTCCAAAAATAATTTAAAATTAATGTAGAGCAGCCATAATGGGAAATTTGGAGAGAGGAGATATTTTGCTTACTATTTCTGGGCCAGTAAACCTACAGCCTGATCTGGGAACCATTCCTCTCATCTCACACATCAATTAGCTGTAGATTCAATAGGCAAAACTCCAGCTCTAATGGCACTACAGACACAGGTGCAACTGTGGGAAAAACTGAGCCTTGTCATTGGCCTTTAGTTAAAATTACTGCTTTGGCTTTTTGGGGGTGAATTTTTTTTTTTAAAACTAACAGCTGTGGGGAGTGGTTTGTTTGCCAGCAGGTATAACTGATTAATACAAACAACTAATCAGTAGAGCTTCTCATCAGAGTGGAAACAGGCTTTGAAGGGTAAGGGTTGTTTGGAAAAGGACACTCAACACTGTGATATCTCTTCTCTACTTTTTATTACCAGTATTTTCAGCACTATTTCAGTTAAACCAATTTACTTTTTAATAGGTATTAGTCTCACTCTCACTCAGACTGGAGTGGCTTTCACAAGGCTGTCTTTATTTTTTGATAAAGAGTCCAAGAGTAATTTGAGATCATTACATTTTGCTTTTACTTTCTTTTTGCATTGCAATACCAAAGGGGAAAAATTATTTGCAAAACCTTGCTTCCTTCTTCTACCTATTGCCATAATTCAGAGGAAAGCACACATGACCTGGCTTAACATAGCTAGGAAGAGAAATGAAAATCTTCTCTCATGGAGTCTGTTGGTATAGCTCTGCAGAATGCAACAAAGCAAGGTCACCTGTACACAAAGGTGATGATTGCCAGTTCCACAGGGAAGAGACGTGGAGTATGTACTGCGGGTAATTGCTGGGACACATATACATTTGATCAGGTGAAAAAAGCAATGAGTGTGTCAGAAAAGATGAATTGCTTTCAGCCCTACAACTGTAATTATTGCTCACTCAGTTTTGACATCCTGCTTCAAATAAGAACCATTATCTAGAGCAATAAAAACAGCTGTGCAGAACACCACCCCAAAGTTACTCAGCAGAAATGCAGACTACTTAATTCTTTTTTTCCTTAATATGTAGTTAAACACTTTCCAGGGCTGCAAAGCAGCTTTGGTGATTTTTTTTTTTTCTTCTTCTTATCATTACTCCTAATCAGTTCTATAATGTATTGTGGGGAGTACTAGGAGTTCTGCTTTGGCTATCTTGCATTAACTTAGGCAGAACTACTGAGATAACTTCAGGAAAATTTCCAAAAGTGGCTTTCATGTAAGGCATCCTAGTTTTAGCGTATCCTGACTCACCCTGTGATGCTTTCAGACATTTCCAGACTGGTTGTCAGATGGAGTTTTTTGTCACTGAGAAGTTATCTATGATGCAAAATGCCTGATTCCCAAATAGTGGTGCATCTGAATTGGGAGACAGTTATTTACAGTTCAGATATCCAGGTATGTAATGCAAGGAGAAAAAAATATCATTTGGTAAGGGTTACTTTAAAAAAAAACCCCTTAGGATTTATTTTAAATTCTTATTATCCAGTATGTCGTGAGCGTGCTTCCCCATTTCAGATTAATTTCTTATAAATCTTTGTTTAGCTGCTGTAGCTTTTATTAGGAATAGTTTAGTTCTCTAGTGGCTTTAAAAAGAATGTGGCTTTTATTGAACATAACTACTTTGGTATTTCTTCTGAACAGTAAATGTGCAGCTTGTAAGGGAGATCATCTTCTGTACAGAAAAAGTGTAGCGAAAATTTTGGTGTCAGACTGAGCTTCATGAATCTGAAATATGGAAACTCTAGAGCTGCTTTACACTCGCTTCTGAGCAGTGAGTGGGGGAATACCACCACTTCAACAGTCTCCTACTTCGACCTACATGGGCTGCTTCCAGTTTTTTCTCTGATACAAAGGCATTTGTGCTGTGCCTTGTTTTTGCTGGGTTTTGTGAGTTGTTACAGGAACTACTCCTCATTAGACAGCACAGGTAATTTAAAGTAATTCTGTGGTACACGTACTATGGTTTCAAGGTGATGTATATTTAGAGAGGAAAAAAAAAAGATCCCCGCCTGAGTCTCTGAGTCTTTTAGTCTTTTATGTTTTCTCCAGCATACCAAATGAAATGAAACTTTTTGGACAATAAAATGATGACATCCAGAAAGTTTGGCTTTAGAATTCTCCTTGTAATTACCCTGCAATGCAGCTGTCTCAGAGTAGAGGGAGAAGATACCTAACCAGTACACAGCAAACACCAAATAGGGAGGATTATTTGCGTCAAAGAATAAGATTGTTCTTTCTAAATAGGAACATTTCAGGTGTCTGTAATAACATCCTGTGTGCAAAATGATGACAAAAGAGTGCTGTGCTGCTCAGTGCACAGGAGGCGTGATCACCAGATTTCATTGTGTAGTTCAGGATCCGTTCCTGGATGAGTGTCAGAGAGCTCAGCCGAGTACACTGTAGCCATGGAAAACAGTTACTAAAAACTAAAGATTATTTAGCCATCTCTGTCCATTCGCCTTTATGCGTGAGCAGTGACCCTACTACTGACATTGTCCCAGACCTGTCTAGTCACTTTAACTCCTATAGAAAGAAAAGTACCAAATAAAGGTTATTCTTAGTCCCAGAATAGTTCAGACTTTTTTTTTTTTAAATTAAGATTGTGGTTGGATCCTAAATTTTAGACAAACGCAAGGGGAGTTAGGGGTGATACGCTAAAAATTATTTGCCATTTGGGGCTGCTCAATGGCACTAACAGCGTTATGTATTTGCTTCACTGCCTTCATTCATCATTCAAATTATATCAGATGTTATGTGTCTGATATGATGTGATATGATTTTTCTGAGAGATCTGCTGTACCACGCCATGTTGTAAAAGTCTTATCATAGTTGACTTATCAAACTGTATGGTTTCAGCTACCTTATGAACAACTTAATCAGACATTCAATTTTCTATATTTTGAATAATTTCAGTGAAAGAAAGAGCAAGAAGCAAATTGCTACTTTTCTAAGAGCGAATTAAACAGTTGTTTTGAATCTTAGAGATACATATTTCTGAATTCTGTCTTGAACTAAAACAACTGATTTTTGTGCAAATATGTCATTGTTCAGAGGGAAAATGATCTTTGTTTTTGAAATCATTATCAGTGAGGGAGAAGTAGGCATGTTAGGATATTCTGCAGTAGGATGGAGAAAACTGTGTCTGAGACCAGTTACTCTCATTGAGGGTAATCTAATTATTCCTTGGTGTACACCCTGCGATTTGATAGGGCCAGTGTGCCTTGCAGGCTACAAATTTTATATATACTAAAGGCTAGACTGTCCCTAAATATATAGTGAAATAATGCCTGCTCTGGAAGCAGTAAGACACAGCTCCATAAAAGATCCCAGGTTTCCTGGAAGCATAAATGAGATCTGAGTTTTTGAAGAATCAGCCAGCGTTCTCATGGGAAAGATGCACAGTTGAATCACAAAACTCAGTTCTAAACAAAAAATCAGAAGGTGATATGAACAGCTCCTTTCATATTAATCCCAGGCACAAATACAAGCTGGGCAC
>NW_009706579.1:0-46268 GCF_000703405.1 Apaloderma vittatum | reverse complement strand
CATTAATTCTGTATTACCTCCTGATTTTTATTTTTTCAGAAGTCATAAGTCTTTGAAACTGCTTGATAAGGAGGCCTCCCTACTGAGATTACCAGTGGTCTTTTTATAGAACCCTGCGGTAACACTGTAAAAGCAAAAGAAGATTAGTAGAGTATAAAAATAATTGGACTCCAGTGCTGTATTGACATTTTAGAGGAAAGATTTGCTGTCATGTCTGGGCCAAGTTATCTGCTGGTAAATTCCACTGAAGACAGTACATTTGCACCACTGATACTTTATCCTGTTCTTTATGCAATAACTATGCCCAAGAAAGCAAGAGACTTATACTGTCATAGATAATTTGCCATATTTGCATCATTACACACACCTAACATAAAACTGAAGATCTCATTTTTCAGGAAATAAGTATGGAGAAAAAGATATAGAAAGAAAGTGACTCTAGGAGAAATACTAACTCTTCTTAAAAACATTAGATATTAACATGTAATTTCACTTCTTAAAGAATTTGTCTAAAATAACTGCCCAGCATACTTCAATATTTATTCTTATTGCATAGGAGTTTGGTATTATTTACAGCCTCATGCCCTATGGATATGAAGAAAACACAACAAAAGTAAATCATGCAGAGAACACTTACACAAAAAGACAACTGAAAAACTAATACATCTTACAAAGGATAATCAAAAAAGAAGGTGAGACACTCTACTGAAAAGCAGAGTGCATAACTTTCATATTTGCCTCTCTTTCAAGAATATAACCTGCACGCAGAGTCTAAAATTTCTCTACCTGTCAAGACAGAGAGACTGGGTTCTCCACAGCCACTGGTACTCCACTAAGCTATTGGCTGGAGGGGGCAGGGGAACAGGCAGTGCAGTCCATACCCTGGCACCAAATGTTTTGGCAATGGACTTCTTTCCTCTGCAAACTCCCATCTCTGAACCAAGTAGGGGAAAAAAAAACCATGCGAGACTGAAGCCAGAGTCAACAATAGCAGGAACCACAGGCTGGTTCCTCCTGCACAGCTTGAAGGTGACTGTTGGTCCCACACTAAACTCCACAGGAGTCAAGAGCAAGGAGCGTAACTGGATCGACTACTCAAACACAAAAACCCGCAGTGTAGGAAAAATGCTATGTTAACTCTAGGCATAATATGCCCTTTCCACTCCCCTCAGAAGAAATAAGATCCATTTTTGTTCTTCCCTGTAGCATAAAATAACTACAAAATTGCTTCAAATCATAATCTGAACACAAATGCTCTCACTGGCCGCCTCCACGTTTTTCCCCCCTTCCATCCACGCTTCTGGAGTCCCTGCTGCTCCAGTGTTTACACATAGAGCCCCAGAGGCCAATTAGGTCTTACACTTACTACATTAGGAGAATGTCATGGTGCGGTAGCCAGAATGACAGGATTATTATGTAGTCATAAAAACATTTATACCATTAGTTCTATAAGCTAATAATTCAATCTTCTTCTACAACCTAGTGTTTTCTTTGGATTACCAAATACAGTTCTGCTTTTCTAAAGACCGTCTTTATTTTATAGCACCCTCAGAAAATGAGTAAAAACCTTTATGTACAATAAACAAGACATCTGAGTGAGAGTACATGTCATTAGATTTCCAAAGCAACTCTGGATACCTTGAAATTAATTAAAATTGAAGAGTTCTTCATAAAATATGCTAGCATTCATCACTGAAACATCAGGTCAGTTATTACATTTATAGAATTATTTCAATCTTTCTGAACTTCCAGGGAAGAATGGGAGTTACTGAATCTGTCAATCAAAAAAATCATTCTGTAATTGTTATCTATATTTTTCCCCAAGGCACCAGGAGATTTGATGGTAATCTGTAGAGCATTCAGTTCTGGTACTAGTGGAAAGCTGTGTTTAAAGTATATTGGAATCTCTCCCCTTGTAATATTATACCTCAGTATTGAAGCGAAACAGTGGTACAGTTGTAAAACGTATGTCCCATCATTAAAATTCTGCTTAATTATCATTAAACAAGAAATCTGCAGACCAGCTGTCTACTCTTTCTTAATTCTCTTCTACCTGTGCACATTTTCATTGGATTCCAAAATTGAAATTGAGAGGTGAAACACAATTTAACTCTAGGATAATTTAATTATTTTATTATTCAAGCATTGTTTGTTTGCACATTAGTCTGTGGCTATGGAGACAATACTCACGTTGAAGTATTTCCATTTCATAAATGAAAGCAGGCAGTGTTCACCAATCTGCTAGCCACAAAATTAGAACTGTTTGATGTATCTAAGGGCAGCTCATGAAGTTCTTGTTTTGTCAGGCTATGTCTCTCTCAGCTATTTTGTTACTCCCCCAAGACAGAATAAACAAGAAGCTTCTCCAGGCTGCCATAAAAGAAACTCTGGTTGACTTAGGAAATTTGATTTCAATTTTTTTTCCCCTCATCTTCCACTGTTTGGGCCTATTTGTGCAACCTCAAGCACAGCTGAACAACAGCCTGTACTGGCTCCTCAGAATACTGTAATACATACAGCAGAGAACTTCACTCGTTCTGTTGATTTGTTGTTTGTTTGCTTGGATTTTTTGTCAAGCAGATGCCTATCATAGTAAACGACTCACTAAAATAAATCCATCTACCCCTGTAATAGCAAATAACTGTTTCAGAAGAAAAACTACTGCTAAAGATTCTGTTGAAACTCAGGATTTTATCCGAGGATCTCCAAAGTGGCTTGGAGCAAAGTGGAATCTTGATCCATTCCTAATGATGCAATAAGCAGCATCTAGATATATTTTCCCTGCAAGTGAGTAGTGCTAGGACAAGATAATTTTGAACATTACGTGGCTTTGTTCAAGTTTCATAAAAGGACATACAAAATTATTACATTGAGAGGATGATGTAAAGTCTGGCATTACGTTTGGAAAAGCACGCTTTCGTTCCCTTAACACCCTAACAGGTTCGTGAACTACCACCACTGTGCAGCACCCAACCTACTAGATATGCCACCCTCAGTCATTCCAGTCCAGCACTTCAGATATTTTTCCTAAAGTCAGAGCTGACCAGAGCCAATGGTGTCTTAAGTGGGCAGATGCAGGATAATTCTGTCTTTTGGCTCCTATACACCTAGAGCTTTCTCTCATTAAATGAGCTGTAACTTGAGTAGTGACCCAATTCTGCTGTATCTTTTATTGTTACAACAAAACCAATTATGAAGAGCTCCCAACAAAGCTAAATCTTTTTCACATTTTTCGTAAAACACTCTGCTCATTTCTGACACACTTAAATTTAATTCAGTCTCTGTAGACCTCCCAATGCCTTGAATATACACAGATGAATGCAGAAAGATTAAACATTTTCTTACTGTGACCTATAACAATGTGCTGAAACTTTAATTATTATGTTAATTCAAGCATTGGGCCCAGTGGATTTATTATATCCCACAAGCTAATACAATCTACTCTGAAGTGAAATGTGGGCATTAGCTGCATCTAAGTATTTTGTCTACAAACATTCAGGCAGACTTAACAGCTATGCAGTAATAAAATATTCTTAAAATCTAATCCTAACTTTGGAGCTTTTTCCTCAAGCAGATGAGTAGTTACTCAAAAAATACTGAAAATGTAGTTGCTTGTAATAGCAGAAGCTTATCTCTTGGATGAACATTATCACCCCAAATTCCAGCCTTTTGAAGCAAGACTGGTATTTATTTATTTATTTTTTTTACACTTATCAATAATACATAACTTATGCAGATACATATTATTATAGGATGACGTTTGGGAAACAAAAGAATAAAATAAAAATATCAGGTTTGTTTTTTCTCCACTCCAGGACAGGACTGAGTACTGTCCACACTATAATTAGGAGTGAGAATAAGAATATCCAACCCTAAAAATCACGTATTTGGAATAAAGATGGTTTTTTATTAAAGAGAAGAAATTTTCCAAGTTTCCCAAGTCTTGATGGTTTAAAGGATCAGCACAAGAAGAAATACTATTCACTGAAAATAGAGGTTTGACCTTCTTTCTGATAGACAGTATAAGTGTTTCTAATGAGGTCTCTTGCCTCAAACTTTTAGCCTGTTCTAGTATTGTTCATCTAGAGAAAATGCTGACTTTTTTTTTTAATTTCCCCAGGCTCAGTCAATAATTTCCTTATTTTCCTTTAGCAACATGACTGATAAAAATGAGACTCAAACATTAGATAGTTTAGAAGAGAAAAAAGTGAAGAACCTTGATGGGGTGAACTTGTCGGACATTGGTAAAGCCAGTGGAACTTTGCTGACTACACAAATCTTTTTTTAAGCAGCGGAGCTGGAGGTGGCTTATATAGTCTTTCTTCTCCTTGGTTTGCTACATCAGAGTATTTTCCATTAAAGAATCACAAAAGCACCTGTGCTGTAATTAGGAGCAATGTGACTTTCGTCAAGAGAAAATTAGAAATGTTTAATATAATAAAGGCAAGCAGGAATTAATGTGAGCCAGAGATTTTGTCCTGTGCTCATTTTTGATTACACTTTTTAATTGCTTACTATCATATTGCCTTGATAACTATCACAAAGACAATTCCATAATTACCAGATATAAATCTTTATGTTCTGAAAAGGAAAAAGTTACAAGTATTTTCTGAAGTTGATGTAAATAAATTGGTCTAAAAGCTTTCAAGCAGAGAAAAAAATCAAGACCATGGATAGCTAAAGTATGTCTTGTATTATTTCTAAGTGACTTGGTCACAAGAATATTTGTTTCCAGCATTACTTTTCATTTCCCCAACAGCAAGACCCCATTCAAAGGATTCTTACACATTTCTCATCTACTCAAATCTTATTCTTAGCAGTTGTTCCAGGACAGAAGCGGCAAATCCCTCACATGAATATAAGCAGCTTATTAAAACACAAATAATACAAATCTAGTTTATTTTATTATTTTAATTTTTCCTTAAATTCTTCAAGATATGAACTGAACCACACTACAAGGATAGCATTTGCAATTTACAGAACCTTCAGAGTTTATTATATGATTCCAATATAATTCCATTTGTATATATATGAATATATACATACAAATACAGATATACAACTATATATATATATTAGAAACATAGAAAGTTTTCTTAATGTATTTTAATTAAGTCAATTGTTTTCCTCCATTTACATCTTTTTATTTAAATACCTAAATAAAAATCTAAAGCATTTAAAAACATCCATTTTAGAATATACAAGCTCATCATGTATAACTTTCTTAAAAACATATGATTGTTTTTAGTTTTTGCTCAAAACCAGAAACACACTTTTTCTATTCTAGATAATGAAAAAAAACGGATACTTTTGAACTCTCTTTAGCTGTGGAAAAGTTACCATGGTAACTGAAAAGTCACTAAAGACTTGCTACCAAAGGGCTTTGCAGAATCACAGAATGTTTGGGGTTGGAAGGGACCTCAAAAGATCATCTAGTCCAGCCCCCCTGCCAGAGCAGGATCACCTACAGTAGGTCACACAGGAACGCGTCCAGGCAGGTTTTGAATGTCTCCAGAGAAGGAGACTCCACAACCTCCCTGGGCAGCCTGTGCCAGGGCTCTGTCACCCTCACAGTGAAAAAGTTTTTTCTAATGTCTTTGTGGAATCTCCTATGTTTCAGCTTGTATCCATTGCCCTTTGTCCTGTCATTGGACATCACTGAAAAGAGCCTGGCTCCGTCTTCCTGACAGTCACCCTTGATGTATTTCTAAACATTAATGAGGTCACCCCTCAGCCTCCTCTTCTCCAAGCTAAAGAGACCCAGACCCTTCAGCTTTTCCTCGTAAGGGAGATGTTCCACTCCCTTCAACATCTCTGTGGCTGTGCTGGACTCTCTCAAGCAGTTCCCTGTCCTTCTTGAACTGAGGGACCCAGAACTGGACACAATATACAAGGTACAGTCAGTAAGAGGTATTGGAAAGTATTTTATGGTTATTGTAAATTCACAGAACTGGCAAATTCAGTGTCGATTATTATAAACAAAGGTTAATATATATGTCTTAATTACTTCTGCAACGAGGTGCACCATAGAGAGGCTCCTTAAGTAAAGGTCAGTTACTCCAAGTTACATAAACATAACAGAATACTCAAAACCATGTTATTGTATGAACCTTGTTATAGTGAATTTTCCCAGTTAAGTATTTATCTAAAAAAGAAAGAGATAACTTAAGCAAAGCATTCATTATACCTCAAATGAAGCAAATCAATTTCCCTTGAGTCTAAAGAGTTAATGCATCGTTATAAAAAAAAATTACCATGTTAATGGTACAAGAAAATATAGCCCTGCCTTAAAAATAAAAATTTGCTGCATGTATCTTAATAGGCAGATTCCATAGATCATAACTAGCCACCATTACTTGAGGATTGTAAACCATTACTTAACCATGATTCTAAAATTTAAAAAAAGGGTGCTCAAATTAGCCTTAATACTTTAATACTTTTCAATCAGTGAGTTAAAACTACTAAAATAGAGAAGAATGCAAAATAAATTTCATTCAGTGAAACTACTGTTCAAAAATAAATTGATCATCCTGGCAAGAAGAAATAAATTTTTTACCACATACTCACAGAAAGCTCAGAGTTGATTTTTTTCTTCTTAGCTATACATCTTAAAAACATATTCATAATTTCATCTTGTAAGATATACTGTAGTATTAATAAATTTCTGTATTAGCTACAATCCACTTCCAAGAATTCTGTTGGAAAGTATTATAACTCACAGACTTTTGAGGCAGACCCCAAACATTAATTGGCATTGCTAGGGATGTCATATTCACAAGGTGGTGTGAAATTCAGCACAATTGATATCTTAATGAACAAAGTTCTTAACCCTTCCATTCTGCCCAGGGCAGCAGTCAAGCAATGGAGATTGTAAAAAGGAAGAAGGCTGAAATTTGGTTAGACATGTAAATTTACTCTGAAATGTACTTAGGCATGAGAAGGCATACCAGCTTTACTTGGTCCTCTACTACAGATGCTTTTACTCCTCTGTCTTTCTAGTAGCTGTACATATATAGTCCTCAGTCATTATCCAAAAGCCTCACCACAGGATGCCAAAGGCTGCAAACTCATTCAGGAAATTTCAATTACAAACAAGTAATTGGCTCGGAGAACAAAAATTCCACACTGGCATACTTGTCATCGAGTCCTTCAAAAAAAGCAAAATAATCACACAAAGGTGAAAGGATGTTTGTTTTATCCTATACTTTACAAAATCCTTCATACTTTTAGGTCCTAATTTCAAGATCTCTAATATCCAAATGGCAGTTATGTCCAGTGCTGGTAGCCTGTAGCAACACACAAGCATGATGTCTCACCTAAGCAAAATTCTATGATTCTATGAAAATGCTTGATCACGCTTCAGAATTCAGTAGTTAGTTACCCTGTAGCACCTAGGTCATGTTTTAAGTATGCATACATCAATGCAGAGTTTGCTTCTGGATGTTAGAGCTGGATTTATCTTCTTACTGAACAGAAAGATGCGAAACACTAGCTGCAAGAACATTCCAGTCATGATAGTTGTAGCACAATCCTGCGCATACAAATTTTTATATGTTAATAATTTTGAAGACGCAAAGTAGAATATGTATCCACTGGTTCCCTGGAAGAACACCATTTGCATGCTCAAGACCTATGTTAATTTAACTAACATATGAAGGTATGTTTGGGGAATTTATCAATCCTCAAATAGTTAACCCATGGGGATTTTAGTATTTCTTTTTACATTACGTTATACCTCGTTTTTATCAGAACAGATGGGAACAGACTGAGGGGGCAGTTACGTGCCACAGCACATGTTGTGGTCCTGTTTACTTAATAATCCAGACTTGGGACCCATCTGGACCTCCTGGAGCTACACATTACAGTTCATACCCCAGATTTATTTCCTTCTAACATGTTTGTGAGGGAGGATAGGAGATGGTACATGCCTCATTCTTAACCAGCACGGAGTTACTGTAGGACTGAATCATCCATGTAGACTCAGTCATGGAGAAAGATTTGCAGATCTCAAAGTTGAAACACCAAGTCCAGAGCTCATCTGTAAAACGTTAGTCATTTGGAAAGAATATTTTCTGGTATCTTTTACTGTTCTTCTTGTCGAGTTCATTTTGGTTTTGGTTTTTTTTTTGTTGTTGGTTTAGTTTTTTAATTTGGTTATGGTGTTTGGTATTTTTTCAGTTTGGTGGTTTTGGTTTTGGGGTTGGTTTTGTTTGTTTTTCCCGTCAGCGTCCTGAGAGATCCTACATGTAGCAAACACACTCAAGAACGGAATTCAGACCTGGTAATTTATGCCTAGCACTTTGCATTCCACTTAAATTTGAAAATGATAAGCTGTTTGTCCAATATTTGTCAACATGTTTTTAATTAGTTCTGAATTTATGACAATTAAAGCTCACAGTTGCTTTTAAAATGAAGTTAACTGAATTTGCCTTAATTCGTTTTCATTGCTCAGCAATGTGTGCATTTTAATTCACTGTGGAAATATTCCATCCTCTCTGCTTTCTGCAGGGAAGGCACTACCATCAATGCTATTGTGTATTTATTTTTTTTTTCCCTGGGAAACTTATTGACTAGAAAATAGACTGAAAACAACTCTTGGGAATGCTAGCCATGCTCCACATTTGACTGGCTCCATCTGTGTCTCAGTTGACTTAAAAGACCCCAATGCATTCTAGATCTTTCTGGGAGGAAAAAAAAAGTAGAAAAGATACTACACCATAACACTGATTTTGTATTGCTTGTGTCTGCTGCTGCAGTTTTGCTTTTAGGCAAATCACATCCATTATTTATTATTCTAGGGCCATACAGAGCACAAAAAAAAAGTAAAAGCTGTAATTTGTTTAAAGGATGAGGCACTACACAAAAATAAATTGGCACTTCTCAAGACTTTTGGGGGGCAGGGAGAAGAAGGTTCAAGTATGATTGTCACATTAATGAACGAATAATTTTGGCAATTTCTTAGAGCCTTAATAATAAAGGACAAAATCCTATATATTAGAAGAAGAATGTTCCATCTTATGCGCCTCAATCTCATTTCTTCTCTCTTGCTTTCATTTTCCAGCAGTAAAGTCACTTTCTCTTCACAGATCCTCTGTGAATTTGTATTGTTCATGCACCATTTCTCACACAAATGGCTGTAGACTGATCTATACTTTTATGGGTATCTGCAGACTATGTGTCTTAATCTGAAGTTGCAGCAGAATTTTATTCCAGTAGAGTACTTTAAAAAAATTTGAAACAGTAGTTGAAATTAATAATAGAGAACATAGAAGTCAAATAACAGACTTACAGTATGACAATCTGTTCTCTACTTAAGCTAATGTGTAAGCTAAAAAAAAAATTAATAATCTACCAAGTCTACTTCTTCTGTGGCAGTTCTAAATTCAGTTTAGTTGTGTGGAGTTTCCTCCCCTTTTTAACTTGTTACATTTTTTATTTTAAAGCAACCTTTGCACACAGTAAAAAAAAAAAAAACCAACCAAATAACAAGAATAACACTTATAAGAGAATTCAGGTATTATAATTAGCAAAAGTAACACTTCTCTGATAGGCTATTTTCTAGTCTAGCTATTAATGTAAAGAATATCGTTGCTCTCATAGTTAATTGAAATTACTAAATAATACAGAAAGCTGAATGAATTCCCCAGAGCCCAAGTGTATCTCTTTAAAAAAATTACCATAAGTGAATAACTAACAAATTTGAAGGGAGGGGAGGAGAGGAGGGAATCAAATATACATTTGTTTATCTGTAACATCTGTTGCTTATTTTTCATAGTGCATGTTCAAGTAAGTTAGATACTTCTCTTTCCACAAGTAGATTCTGTGTCATTATTCCCTGCCCATTTTATGCTGTTTAAAGAGTTCCTATTAGTAGTAAGACTGCGTTTCAGTTACTACATGCACTCTACTTACACTAAATGCACAGGATTTAAGAATCTTTTTTACAAATGAGTCTGTTAACTTCTTGTCCTGCTGCCAAAGACAATGAAAATTCAATGAATGGTATTTTTCAGCAAAACTATATACACTTAACAGCTAGCTTGTAACTGCAGTCCCCAGGAAAAACACTCATTATCACCTCTCCACCCTTCTAACAATGAAACATACCCCTAAAACATAAAAAAAAAAAAAATCACATCCATTCCTTTTGCTAGGGATCTCATTCATACATTATAGGTCTAGTAGGGCCTTTATAATTGACTTTGAATTAAATCCCAACAATAAAAGGTGTCAATATCAATTTTCTTTAAATTCACCCTTTCATGCTTGTATATGGAAACCTAATAGTTCCTGATCACTTAAAGAGGACTGTAAAGTCAGCAAAGCAGTAGCTGCAGCACACATCCATATAGGGAAGCCTCCTTCCCAAGAGCATTGCTGCCTTTTGTTCATGCCTGTCCTGTAATTGGCGCAGTCAAGTCAGAGTAATGTGCTGGAATTCTGTTGTTCTCTTCAATGCCTCTTATCAGAGCCAGACTTTGTAATGCGTTTGAAATGTGGATTGCTTGTTCAGAGAAGGAGGCCAAGTGGAAGTTGAATAACCCTGACCTTTCTGAGCTTGGAAAATCAAAACTGTCAAAAAAAAAAAAAAACAGAAAAAAAAAGAAAAGAGATGCATTCAAAACTGGTACGGGAAGCTTTTCAACTGCATATTCTGTTGTCAGAGTATGGTCTAATTAAAAAATAATAATCAGAAAGTTGGTAAACAGTTTTTTATTCAAAATAAACTGAGAACATTGCAAAACTTGGAAAACAGTCACAAGGACAACCATCACTGACACAAGAAAACGCAGCACAGAAAAAGCAGGAAAGGCTTCTCCATTAAATCTATTTGTACGGTTTTCAGCTTCACACAATGTTTCTTTCATCAGCTCACCTCTAAATCACAAGTTTCCTCTCATATGCTTGAGGAATGCAATCTATGTACCATAAATCCAGTTTTGTGTCAAAAAATTTATCCTCTTAGCGCAACACTTGAAAGGGTTTTATGTTGTGGGTTTTTTTTATTGTAAATATAAAAAAAACCACCTTCCAAAAGCAAATGTTTGCTCCCACAGTTGAAATCCCTTGTGGTATGAACAACACCTTTGTCTGAAATTACCATTTCTACCATTGCCCACTAAACAGCTTGCAAATAGCCTATTTACTTTGTCCACTACTGACTTTCCCCTCTACAAGGGCCTTTGCATAACCATCATCTTCACATTCTCTTTAGATAATTCTGCTTTACAGCGATGTGCACACACAGTAAAATCAATACTTTCTACAAGGAGAGCGGATGCAAATCTGTTTTGACATGTCATCTACAAGACTTGCCAAAACTTATTTTGCCATCTTCGTTGTCATCAAGAGATGTTCATAGCATTCGATATAACTTGCCTACAAAATTAGAACCCAAGCTGACAATGGTTACGCAGGGTACCAAGACTACAGCTTCGCATTCTGATAAAGCTCCTCCTATCTATTTGTTGTCTTCTGTCATGCTTAAAACAGAGGTTGAAATTTGTGCCTATGCATGTCAGAAAAGAGGTTTGTAATCTATTAATAGCTTTTCTGGGTACTCCAGCAATAAAAACAATAACATTCCTGACAAAAAATACATGCTTTCATAATATCCCAAGATGGGTATAAAACATCTTATTCTCCGTATGGCTAAAACTGGCAGGCTCTTTATTCCCACTCAGTATCCCAGCACATCACTTGACTTCACTGCTCCTAACTGAGACACAATGTACTATTACATAAGGGCACTTCATTTTATTTTTCTCCCAACTTCCCTCCAGCCTGTTACCTTCCTTCACAGAAGATACTGCTGACTTGTAATAACGTCACTACAGCTACTTAAAACTATAAGAAACAATTTCGTTTGGATTTTTACCCCTAATAGCAACCAAAACCTCATGGCATTTTAATTATTTTTTTTTAAAAAAAATCATTTATCCTGATTATATTGGTTTAAAGCCATAATAAAGAGCATTTTGTGTGCATTTATCATAACATGGTGACTTTATGAGGTGTGGTGATACAGCATGCTATGAATAGAATTGCTAGGCCTATTAAGTGTCTGTGATGACATTGAAAGCACAAAACTTTCAGGCAGAATTAGTCTTAATTCTGAAAATCAGGCTTCTTCAGCTTATACAAAAATCAGACAGTACCCTGGCAGAGTTAGCATTCAATTCTGCTTTTATTCTGCACCAAACCAGACATAAAAACTTGAAAAAAAGGACTAACAAGGATGACACACATTATTGTCCTTGTTACTGGGTTATAACACTACTGTATTTCTGTGGTGTGGCAGGAGTTGTCACTTCCACTTGCCATTGCTTCCAGTTACTCTGGTCTGATGAGACATAGTGCAAGATCACATGTCACATCTCTTGAACTGAAACACTAATACAAGTGATACACTTAATGCAGAAACAGCTTCATAAGGAAATTTGCATGTACAAGATTTTATTTTCTCAAAAGGCTGGGAGGAGGAGGAGATTGTACATATGTCTGATGTTGACAGGTTTTTCTTAAACCACATAATACTGAGATGGTTTGGTTTGAAATCTCCGCCTGATGCTCTCTTGTTTGGCCAGTGCCTGCAATACACACAAGTCAACTTTCAGCATTTGCTTGGTGGTTTGAATTCAGAACACACACACGCCAACTAAGGAACAAAACAAACTTTAAAGCTATAGTAGAGTTATTACAGAACAGTAAATTGAAGAATTTTTATTCTCTTTTATATACATAAAAAACAACAGCAGTTTTTCATACTATAATAATCTTGCATTCTTCTAGAACTCCATAGAAGTGCAGGTAATTCATCTGACCAGTACCCTGCAGGTCACACTTCAGTTTAATTGCACAAGATCAAGTTCTCTGTTTATACCTGTCATGTGCAGTAGTAATCTCACCTTGTGGTCGCTGTAATCATAAAGACCTCTACTAAAATGAAAATCCACTTTTCCAGACCAAATTGAAGAACTAGCTGGTTGTCATTGTATTAGATGTAATTCTCCAGTTTTGAAAGAATCACACGCATTTCACTAGCAGCCACCACAGCTTTGAACATTGCCTTGCATGTACCAAATCTGTTCAGCTGCAGATTGCCTTCTCCGCTACCCAAATGAAACAAGACATCAGGGAAAAAGGATCCAAACCAAAACCTTTATTTCCATCTCGGATTTCAAAGTTATACCATTAGCAAGAACCTGCACTTCCAAAAAGCCAGCCATATATTAATTCAGTCACAGACACTAACTAGAATATAACTCCATCTTTTAAGGAACTCCCAACAGCATTACTGTTGGAAGGCAACGATGTAGCAGATGACCAAAGAATAACTTGATAATAATGCTTTAAAAAATAGTTGTGACAATTTTGTAGGCTCTTATTTTGGCTCTCTGTCAAGGTGCTGATCTAACATCAGCAGAATCAGTCATGAGACTGCACTGGAAACTGGACAGCTAACTACAAAGTTTTAGCTAACGTATCTTATTGAAAGAGTGATTCACAAACCGTCAGAGATTTGATTACAAATACTATTGATTTAAGCGCAGAGATGCTAATGCACGCAAATCTACTAGTTAACTTATAGCCATCAGAAACATTTTCATCCTGTACTTACACATCCTATACAATAAATGTTGTGACAGCTAATGAATTTGCATGTTTAGGGTCTTTTTGTACCTGAAAGCTTCCTGACATAGACCAAAAATACCCTTGCTATCATGAACCTTCTTACCACATGCATTTTTTAACTATCTTTACACAGGCTCTAAGGAGTTAACCACGAAAGTAAGTTACCTTTTTAAAAACTGAGTGTTTTCTCAGATCACTGCACATCTAACAAACATGCCAACAGCACAATTTGATCCTTAGCAGAAAAATAGAATTGCATTCTCTACATGATAGCACCAAATATCTCTGACACTTCATTTATTCTTTTTGCCTAATTATTCTCCAAATTCTTCTTTGAAGATATTAGAATTAGTTCCTAATGTGTCCTGCAACCACCATGCACAAGTTACAGGCTCTCTACAGAAAGAGCCAGGAACATGCTCTTCTGCTTTCACACTTCAATACAAAACAGAAATATATTACTGGTAGAACTGGATTGATCCACTGTCTGAGAGTATGCTGTAATTATGCTGAAATTTTACAATGTCAATCTGTGAGAATGGACTGACTGGAATACCACTCTTGTAGTGGGTTGTCCTGGGTTTAGCTAAAAACCCAGTTCTGTTTACTGATTTTTACTTTCCAGTTTAGTCTCTTCTAAAAGGCTGCACTTTCTGAAGTCAGCAGCATATTTTTGCAGACAGTGTGTGCTAGTAGCAGTGATAACACCTGATGTTTACAGTTACTACCTGGGACTGGGATGCAGAAAGGCTCTTGCTGATACTTATTCCTGTAGTGACCAAGGCCACTGCTGGCTCTTGTGTGCCACACTGGGGGTGCCGGGGAGTGAGAGGGGTCACGAGGAAGTAAAAGGTTGCACCTCCGGGGGGTAATAGACAGGACAGGTGATCAACGAGAGTATTCCATCCCATATACGTCATCTTTAGTATAAATTGAGTGATCACGAGAGTTTTGTCCCTTTTCTGCAATGGCCGGTGTCCAGAGAGGACTCCATCTGACCTCCTGCTTTTGATCCAGATCCTGAGTTCCCGAATCCAGCTCCCTGCATCCAGCTCCCGCCGCCGCTGAGCGTGGGGCTTCCCCAGTGCCTCCTGCTCTGCAGCATCAGTGGGGATTGCTGTCGGGGGAGGAAGTCGGGTTTGATATAGGGCTACTATCTATAGTTGTATATAGTTCTTTACTTTTATAATTTCACCATTATTTCTGTTATTTCATTAAAGCTGTTATAGTTTTTCTTCTCTAACCTGTAAGTCTCTCCGCCTCATTTCCTTTTCCTTCCCGTTCTGGAGGGGGAAAAGGGGGTTAGAGAGCGTCTGCCTGCTTTAGTGGCCGGCTCAGCCCTAACCCACGACATGGGTACATTCAGAGTTTGATCCTCAGGAGAGAGGAGTCTCGTTACCAAGAATGGTAGAGTATTAGCAAATACAAGAGGAAGGACTATTCTGTTCACTTAAACACATGCTACCATTCAGCAATGTAAGTCCAATTAGCAATAAATCGATGTTCATTGTTGAAATACTTACTAAGGAGCAAGTATTTTAGCCTTCAGACTCAAATGTTTTTATGCCTAGAACTTGTGCCTGAAGCTATGCTGAGTACTTCTTTTATTTGGCACAAGTTACTTCTTTTTGCTTTCTGTTTAAAAGACCATTTGAATGTATTATCTGAAGGTTGCACGTTAGCATTACCTTTATTTTAATCAATGGCATGTTGTTTTCCGTGCAATTCAACAACCTGCCACTTTCAGGCACACAGATGCCACCCCAGAAACCTCTTATCTTCACCCAATACGATTAAATTTTGCAAAGCAAAATCCAAGTTAGTTCTTTGACTTCTCTTTCTTGTCCATGAATTGTTTCACTTAAGATTGTAAGGAGTCTTTGACTCACAAACTAAACTCCATATTATATTTAATAGCGGCTAATGATGGAAAATTATGCATATTATCTATCCTCAGTGACATCAAAAACTTCAGTCACTAGATTTGGAAAGCAACCTTTTTTCTCCCCTTTTTGATATTTGAGCCTCAACTCAGCAAACAGGAATGGTGACTACTGAACATTGTTTACCTTTGGGAACTTTGTAAAAGGAGAACAATTCTTTCACTCATAAGAGACAAGTTCAGACACTCACACTGACTCCTTTCTAGGAAAGCTTAAACATGTTTGCTTAATTTCTACATCAAGCAGTTTGCAGATGGAAGTCTCAAAGTTCAGTAAATTCTAACAACTAAAAAGCTGTCACCCAGTCAAAACAGATGAGTGGAAAGGAAAGAACACTTAAATGATCAAGAACAGTATCTTGCTATCTCTACCCAATATGTTTCAGTGGAGGGGAAAAAATAGCACATACAAGTTTTAATTTCTTTTAGACCACATACAGTTAAAGATAACTACAGTTAACATGATGACACTGACTAGTTTTTATGTAGCAGTCTAAAACTTGTTGTACTCAAGTGTTGAAAAAATAGTTGTTGCAGGTGTGTTGCAATTCTGATTTGAGAAAGAACTTTGTCCCCCAAGATGATTCCTTCACATTTTCAGTTATTCTTACTGTATAGATGAATTCAAACTGTCTCCATAGTAAAGAGGAATTAATATCAATTATTGGCCTCTAAGATTAAAACCTAAAATCTTTATGATGCTGTAATCGGAAATGGAAGTTAAGGATTATTTTTTTTTTAATGAAGCCATGCATAGGGCTCTAGTTTTTCTTCAGCATCAACATTCAATATTGTACGTTGGTAAGATGTCTCTGGCATCTTTAACACTCACTCTCTAGTCTCAAATAACAGTAGTGATTTACATTACTCATGCCCCAGTCAGATTCCAATGAGCAAGAGAAGAACCAGCTGTGGTGGCTTAAGACCAAGGGTTTCTTTTCCTCAGTATCTTACAAAGGCTTTGTCAGATATCTAAGGACATCTGACACTTCTAATGTTTGCACTCTGCCAGCCTCCTAACTAATTTAAGTTCAGGCAACTTTTAGATTAATGGCCATTTAGGATATCTCCACTGAAATCTCATATAAGCAGTTGATCCAGGTATCCTGAAGTTTATAGAACCTGCATCACACCAAAACCCTTCAGCAACGATTTCCACAAATCTGGTGACACACGAAGAACTAGCTCTTGTTGGTTCTGAACCATTCCTGTTTTGAGGCTTATTTTTGGTGTTGGAAAAAAGGGTGAGCCACCAATCCTCATCCACCATTTACATGCAGCCCACGATTTTGTAGACCTTACAGAACCCCTTCTTCCCGCATCATCTTCTCAAGCTTGATAATCACCCTTTAGCCCTCCAGCGGAAGCCAAGGATTTTACGTTTGAATAGAACAGCATACACCTTACTGTAAACAACCAATATCAGAAAAAAGTTCTTTACTGTGTCAAAATTTGTCCACATCATCAGTGCATGCATACTGCTTTTTGCATATTTCCAAAACAGACTTCGTCAGAAAAGAATTCTGGGAGGGAAAGCCCACTTATAGGCTCCAGAAATGGGAGAAAGAGCCCATCTGAAGAATTTCTTCAGGAAATCAAAAATGCAATGCCATTTCAGATTTTAATTAAAAGCATTGACAAACTTTCATGCAATTTCCAAAAGAAATTCACTGCACTGATGTTTTCAGTGTGCAAAACAGCAGGGAAGGGTTTCTCCAACAGGGGGAAAAGACAGAAAGGTAAGTAGAGCATTTAATCATTGACTAAAGGAAATATTAATACCATTAGAATTACCATGTCTTGACATTAGGGGGAAATCCAGTTACTAAACTTCAATCACTTGCCTTCTCTCATAGCTTTGCATAAAAATCTTGCACAGCCTGTATAGGTGTTAGACACTTTCAAAACTTTAACATACTCCTGGTCATCACAAAACTATACAGATACTTTCACTATATTTTATTTACATTTGTAACAAACAAAATGAGGTTTGATCATCAGATATTCAACAACCAAACCAAAGCCACACAAGAATATTTAACAAGCAAAACTAAACAGCATATAAACAAGTTCTGTTGAAGAAAGTTCCTAAACTGTGACCTTGAGAAGGCACAGAAATAATTTTTTTAATCCACTTTCTTTAATAGTGCACTGCTCTGTTACAGGTATGCCATTTAATCCAGAAATGGAATATTCTGGTGACTTTCTAAAAACCATCACATCTGCCATCACTTCTAACATTAGTCTATAAAAATGAAGTAGTATCACCTTAATGTTACCTAATCTTGGCATTTTCTATATTTAGTGAAATTTCTCCAAGCAATAGCTTGGAGATACAGCTATATATAGACCTCAAAAATCTTCACATTACAAACGTTTTCAAGAGTAAACCTGCTATGACGCATAGTTGAGTGCTGATAATATAACCGATCTCTGACTTGAAGATACCTGAACACCCCACAAAGCCAATGCATGATGTAACAGAAATTTCTTTTGCACCAATGCATAACACTACTAAATTACTTCATGCCAAAATAGACCAAGTCCTAATACCTAGCGTGAAACTCATGTTCGAATTTTTTTTCTTCCAAACAATCTGTACTATTTTATTTTGTATAAATATGGAGGTAAATTCAGCACTTGTATATAGGCTCTACCAGAATACAGCAAGGCTAGGAAAAACATGGGATCATCTTTCTAAAATGACTCCTGAAGATGAGTGCACAAAGTTCATAGTTAGTCAATTTAAAAGGTATTATGAAGTTAAATTACCAAAAATAATTACTGACTTTAACTTATTTTTTTAAGGTAAAAAATAATGAAGAATCATTAGAAAAGTTCCCTCCAGCAATATCTTGCAATAAGAAGATGCTTGGCAGAGTGTTCAGTATGTGATAGGAACATTTACTTTTACAGTCATAGCCAGAACTAATTTGATATTTATTTAACACCTACATTTGCAAGCAACAATTCTGTTTATGTCTCCATGATGCTTTATTAATCTTAAAATACTTTGGCTATGTGAAAGTAACTATTACAAAATTAAAAAAAAAAAATCTTCTGCTTTAATATTAAAGAATAAATGTTACAAGAACTTGTGAGTAATTTTCTCAGAAACAGAGTAAAATGGACAAATTGGCTTGCTGCCTATTACAGTTTTACAGCTACTTTGTAGCTCAAAAACATAGGCCCTGGCAGACTTTTTCTGCCTAAGGGAAAAATAGTTTTTCCAGTGCATTGTGCTGGGTTGTGTGGTTTTTTTGGTCTACCATGTTTTGTCTAATCAGAAGGTTTTTTAAGCTTGCATGCTGAGTAACATTCTAAAGAAATGAACACACACGTTGTAGCTTATAGTCTTGAATTTCTCTGAGGCTCTTCTCTTGAAGGTTCTACTGTTATCAGAATTTTAGAACTTGCTCTGTCATCCCACACAGGATTAAAAATCTGGAGATCTGTTACTGAAAGTGATGGATTGCTGCATATATTTCTAATTTAATACATTTAAATAAATTTAAACTCACCATAACCTGTTTTGACCACACGTGTTATAAATGCTACCAGTGCTGTATGCTACTATATGCCTGAGATTCCCTGGAAAAAATAAAAAAAAAACAGAACACAACACACCAAAACCCCCAAAAACCACACCAACAGTGAAGTAGCACCATGGCTTAATATTCCAGTTTGTCTACAAAACAAAAAGTTCATTTTAAAGCCAACATTGCTGATTCTAATCTAAAGGCGAGAGCCGAGTAGCACAATATTACACCAAGTGGGACCATGTGCTGCACCAACTTGAGATAATTTGGAAATACGGTGTGAGAACTTTTGTAAGCTGACCTGATAAATTCAGACTTGACCTCTCAAGAATTTCAGCCAATCTTCACAAAGCTGATGATGACATTCTGCAGTACATCCTTCACTGTCAACATCACAGTAGAGCATTTGTAAATAGTCTTCCAGGGAAACGTATGGGTGATAAAAGTACATGTACTACTTTTGCTGAGCTCTTCTCTCTAAGTTTGCCTAAGGAACAGTATTTATTCTACAAAAGCTGAAAAAAAAAATAAATTCTAACTAGCAACCTAAATTTGACAAACTTTTTACCAAAACTTAAGACAAACTATTTGCAGCTTTCAAAGTTTGCACAAGTACATATGGGGAAAGTTAAAACCAAACATATCTTGTCTTTCTAGCTAGTAGAAGTCACTCAGTTTTAAGTATCTAGAGAATTTGATACTCTCAGAACCAAGGTTATCTTAACTGGTCATACACTACACAATCATCACACTGGTCATAATCATCCTGCTACATGCCCTCACTACAAGAAAGACATGCACACACTGGACGGTGTCCAGAGAAGCACCATGAGTATGATTAGAGGGCTGGAGGACCTCTCCTATGAAGACAGACTGAGAGAGTTGGGGTTATTCACTCTGCAGAAAAGGCAGCTCCGAGGAGACCTTATTGTGGCCTTCCCGTATCTCAAGGGGGCTACAAGAAAGCTGGTGAGGGGCTTTTTAGGATGTCGAGCAGTGACAGGGCTAGGAGGAATGGATTGAAGCTAGAGATGGATCGGTTCAGATCGGATGTTAGGAAGAAGTTCTTCCCCATGAGGGCGGTGAGACACTGGCACAGGTTTCCCAGAGAGGTGCTGGAAGCCCCATTCCTGGAAGTGTTCAAGGCCAGGCTGGATGGGGCTATGGGCAACCTGGTCTAGTGGGGGATGTCCCTGCCCACGTCAGGGTGGTTGGAACTAGATGAGCTTCCAACCCTGACAATTCTATGATCGTACCTGTTCTACATATTTTCTGCTATAAGACACAGGTAGTGAATGAAACTTCAACCTCTGAATAACTTATTCCAAGTGTCATCTTGCAGCAGTATATTCTACAGTACTTAAAATTCTAAATCAAATATTCAAAATAGTTAAGATTAAGATAAAGTGGGGTTTATGAGCACACCATGTATATGAGACAATTTAGCAGTTATTAAGGAATAGTTTAGACAATTAAGGAATATTCTACACACTGTACCACTCCTATGACCTGTCTTGCCTACTAGCCAGGCACAAGAGATTCAAGGCTGTATTTATCATCATGTTTAAATCAGGATGCTCTTTCCATACATTTGCTTCCCAACTAAATTAGGTTTAATAAGGAAAATGCTAACTGATAAACCACTACTCCTTTTTTCCTCTGAATCTAAACTTAAACTATCAAAGATAAGCTATAAATACACACTAATTTTATGTTGACAGCCAAATCAATGCTTACTTCAATCAATATTTTACCCTGATGGACTATTCGTATTTATGACTATCTGAAATCAATATATGCTGTTACACGTATTCTGAGTGCTCTTAGAGAAGCAGAGGAATTATCTTCATTGTAACAAAAATTTCATGCTACAACAGTTTCCTTTTAATTTACTGCAATAACTTAGCTCCTCCCCTTTACACAATCTTGCAGTCTTTGCAGTAATGCCAGTACAAAGCATTTCTGTGATATAGTACATATATAACAAGATGCTAAATTGAGGTATTTAGGAATCTAAAAGAGTAACTACAGAAATATTTGGAAACATTTTATAAAAAATTACCAACCACTAGTTGTTCCAGGCCCTTCAAACTCTTTATTTTCATGGTAGCTTAGAACATATTCAAAATAAAACTTTAGCATCCTAAAATTAATTATACTATGATTTCTTCTTAATGGATATACATGTCTGACTAAGATGAGTATCATCCTCTTATCCGTTTCTTTATTATTTAGATTTTTTGCTTTATGAACAATACTGTGTTACAATAATTTAATAGTAGGATTATTTTCTTCATATTTCACACTTGTTCTGGTTTTATCTTTTTCAAGGTCAAAATGTTCTCTCTAAGAAGCTGCTCTGGAGTCTTTTTCCACATAACTGTTTCTCCTTTCTTCTTAATTCCTGAACATGTTTAAAATTCTGATCAGAGTATGAAAAGCCACATCCTAACACAATCTAACAATGCTTTGTTCTTGTTTATTTTAGGAACCCTCCACAAAAAGTTAATTTTGCAGCCAGTCTCATTAGATTAGTAAGTAATAATAACCAAAGATAAGAAATTAGAGCAAGATTTATACTTTATGATCTCTCCTTAAACTACTACTCATTACCAACAGCTTCTTTCCACATCACACAGCCTGCTTCATGCTTTACTGCAACACAGCTTCCGCACAATGTTCTAGATGACTTTCTCACACTTAAAATCAGTATCACTATTTTCCACTATGAAATTCTGGTGCAGCTACTATGATGAATACATTCGAGGACAGTTAGAATATTTCTAGAGTTGGATTGTCAATACAACAAATCTGAACATAACATGGAAGTAAAGAGCTTGGTCTCTAAAAAATCCACAACACCATTTCCATTAGCTTCAAAAGATTCAAGATCTCCTTTCTGCAAACCACACCATGGTGTTTCTGATACTTTCTTCTGGTGAAGCTCCCATTCAGGCACGTACTTTCAGAATATTACAGCATGCGCTGAACAACCTGCTAGTTATCACACTTAGCTCCCCCTCAGAACCGCATCACTCCAAATAGAGACTGCACACTTGCAAGAGTAGTTTAAACTCCTTATTCAGAAGTTTTTAAACCTGCTCACTTAAAAGGGTCTTGACAATATACTCAAAGCAGCCAAGTATGGAGGTGGGGTGGAATCAGCCACACAGAAAAGATGGTGTGGTACAAATACTCATTTCTCATACTGCCTTGCTCAAAACATTCAGATTAGAGCATATTTTATCAGAAGTGGGAGCTGTTATTGCATGTCAAGCACCAGAATAAGGATGCACTTCAATCAAAAAACTGATCTCCCTACCTACACAAATACACTCCTAATCTATGTATCTTCAGTTGTTTTAGACAAGAATATAAAAAATTAATTAGAGCCCCCCCAGGTTTTAACAGCTTTGTTAAATATCCCTTCTCATCCCCATTCCTCCAGCACAGCATATGATCAAGATGCTTTCTCTGATCAAGAAAGTACATAAACCATTTGTCCTGGTTTGAGTTAAACCAGAGCCAATTTTGTTCAGTGATTTTACTTTTCAGCTCAGTCTAACGGGCTGCACTTCCCAAAGTTAACAGCATGTTTTTGCAGACAGTGTCTACTACTAGAAGTGATAATACCTGAGGTTTACAGTTCCTGCCAGGGATTTGTAACCAGAAAGGCTCTTGCTACTTGCTCCTACAGTGACTAAGGTACCTGATAAATCTAGTGTAACATGTTGGGGGTGCCAGGAATTAAAAGGGTCCCAAGGAAATAAAAAATTCACAGCTTTGGTGAGGAGCAGACAGGACAGGTGACCCAAAACTGACCGAAATATTTCATTCCATGCACATCATATTAAGTGTAAATATGAGGTATCAAGGGTTAAGCCCTCCACTCCGATGGCCAGTGCCCTAGGAGGATGCCTATCTTCTGCCTTTGATCCTGATCAGTGAGTTCCTGAGTCCAGTTGCCAAACGCAGCTCCCCTCTGCTTCTGAGTCTGATCTGGAGCTTCCCCGATGCCTGCCCGCTCTGCAGCATCAGTGATTGCTGTCAGGCAGGAGGGTCAGTGCTGGTTTTGTATATATTTATTTCCTTATTAGTACTAGAATTGTTTCATTAAAGCTGTTTTAGTTGGTTTTCCAATCCGTAAGTGTCCCTGCCTTATTTTCTTTATGCTTCCCTTTTGAGAGAGGAAAGGGGTTAATAGAGAGCAACTGTCATTTGTTTAGCAGCCAGCCCAGCCTTAACCCTTGACATCCATGTTAAGAATAATTTGCCAGTATGAAACACTACAATCATTTTGAGCAACTCAAGATTTAGCTGAAAAAAAATCTGAATAGTCAGATACATTAGTACCATAAAAAAAATTTTTTTAAAAAAATCCTTTTTTAAGAAATCCAGTATGTGAGAAGATGGGACAGACTGAATCCCACTTAAAAAAAAAATAAATCTCAAAAGTTGCAGGTGGCACACTAAAGAAAAACATGGAACACTGTGGCAGATGGCCTGCCTCTCAATCAGCAAAAGAAAAAAAAACTGATAAAAACTCTTTCAGCAGCAGTATGACATTGTTATTGTAGCAACTCTACCTAAAACCTGGTAATAAGTTTCAAAAATTACACAGGATTTAATGTTTGTAAAAGCTGAAATATCAGGACCAGCCTGATATACAATAGGGGTTTACACAGTTACTTTATCCCAGCTTTCTCCAAAAGTAAAGCTGTGTAATTATGCTCTTCATTGACAGAGACATCTGCCAGGTCCATTTCAGAGACTTCTGAACTTGATCTCCCATTTCATGTGAATCTGATGAAGAGCAGAGGCCAAAGATACCAGTTTCTTAGAAACACTGCAAACATCAGCTACAGAGGAGGGAAGTATCAGTACAACATGAATTCCAACTTTCCCCACAGAGTTGTGCCCACCAGGGAACCCATCAATCCGGGCACATGAGCTCAGTCCTGCCTTTGGGAGCCAGACACTTTTTTCCAAGTGTCAGGTTGTCAGGGAATACTGAAGTAACACAGTAAGGTTGTGGAAGGAAGGAATAGGGGAGTGATTAAGAGAAAAAAAAGTGAAGGCAGTTTGAGAAATAACTGAGGTTATTGCAGCACACTACTGTGTGTAATGTAGGCTGTTGCATGGCAAAACCAAGCTTCACTATTTGTAAAAGCGCAAAGATAACAGATAAGACTAGTAACAGAATCACTTTTACACTATTATAACTAGGGGAGACTTAGTAACTAACTGGTGAGAGACTGAAGGGTCCCAGGCAGATGTGATACAAGCATCTGAGCAACCTGATGCAGTTGCAGATGCCCCTGCTCACTGCAGGGGAGTTGGACTATATGACCTTTAAAGGTCCCTTCCAACCCAACACATTTTACAATTCTGTGATCATTATCCAGTGTGTTATACAGACAGTCCTGTTGATTCCAAATGCCTTTTTCATTTTGTCATATTGCCCCAAAGCCCAAAACTGTCTTAAAAAACCCCACATCTAAAATAAAGCATACACACATTCTTGTTCATCTTGACTTCAAACTTCTAAGCCTTTAGGATATGTTTTCATCTGTAACTAAGTGCTCAAAACATATGGTGCATAGTATAGATAAATCATATATGAAATCATAGGTCTTCAAATAACTTAGTTGTCTTGGTAGGGAAAAATAAGCTGCCCATATCGGGTTAAAACTCTTAAGAACAAGTCTTTTAATCTCTTCTGTATTTAATTTTGTGAGAGATACGTAAGAAGAGACAGGAAAATGGTCAGAGGCACCCATGGCTATGTTATTTTCAAGTAAAACAAACAAAATAAGACATCTTCAAAAAGATATTATGCATCCTCTTCATCATACACAAATCAAACCCTCTCTTTAGTTCTCTAGTTTACCCTTCCAGAAGGAAATTTTTGAGATATATATATATATATATATATACACACACATGCACACAGATTAGGGGTGACTGCAAAGAATTTCATAAAATAGCCAGTATAAGCAGACTACTTTTTTTTTTCCCCTGTAGGTGCAAATGGCTGTATTCAAAGTTCTCCAGGAATTTCATACTGAGAAGTTTTCTTTAAGACTTAGAAACAGAAACAACACTTTGTATATCCTCTGGTTTGAAAGCTTTTAGTGATAAGAACAGATCCACAGAAGATATATTTTATCTTGTGCATTTTAAGTAAAATATACATTAATAAGCTCACAGTAAGAGTCACTGATTTAGCAATTGGTGTCTCAACCATTCTCCAATACATGTGAATGAGTTTTACCTGCTCACCACTCTCCCTTTGGAACAAAGGTAAAAAACAAATTCTTAATAGTAAGAAAGAGGTACTGGCTTATCTTAGCATGTGTGACTAATTTTAGCTGTCACTTAATTACAGGAGACAATTCCAACCTACGTATTTAAAGGGTAATAACCCTTATATAACTCTACAGTGAGAATTCATCCTGTATTAAAGTTTCCCAAGGAGGATTTTAAGGCCAAAAACTATTCTGGGCAGTGAGTGTACTTAGAATCGTTCTTATTTTAAAGATGATATTTTTGTTTGAGAGGGTGAAAATACTAATTCCATATAATTACTCAGTATAAAAGAATACTTAATGCAACCACTTTAGCACACTTTTCAGGTATGTGGTGTCTCATTCATAGAAAAATAAGCAAGTAGCAGCACTGAGCACTACAACAATGCTTACAGCAAAGAGACTTATAAATGCTAGTTTGAAAAAAAAAAAAAAAAAAAAGAGTCCTACAACCATGTATTACTTTATAAAACTGACAGGTTTTTTAGTTAAACTGGAACTTCACATTTGCTTATGAGAATACATAGTTTGCAAATCTGTTTTCTACACAAGCAGAACAACTGAATAAAGGTAGGAGAAGCTACTGGCTTCCTTCCAATTCAGTTCTTCCTTTCCTCTGTTATTATTCCCCAATTACCTTAATTAGAAAGCATTGATTTCCTCAGTGCACATGAAAAGGCAGTTTAATATATTTTGCTAAATAACATTGACTGGGGCAGAAGCACAATTAGTCTACAGCTGGTACAACAGCACAGCATTATATACATTCTGTCATAAGGTGTAGTGGGTTGTGCTTCCATTAGCCTGGAGAAAAGGAGGCTGAGGGGAGACCTTCTCGCTCTCTACAACTACCTGAACGGAGGCTGTAGCAAGGTGGGGATCAGTCTCTTCTCACAAATAACAAGTGACAGAACAAGAAGAAACAGCCTCAAGTTGTGCCAAGGGAGGTTTACATTGTGTATTAGAAGAATTTTTTTAGTAAAAGGGTTATCAGGCAGTGGGATGGGTTGCCCAGGGCAATGGTGGAGTCCCCTTCCCTGGAGGTATTTAAGAGTCAGGCAGACATAGTGCTTGGGGATAGTGTTTAAGTCAATGATTTGTGAATGTTAATGGTTAGACGCAGCAATCTCAAAGGTCTTTTCCAATCTAGACAATTCTGTGATTGCTTCTGAAGCTCTCTAGATACTTAATACTTCCCATGTTAGCGCACAGAAGCTCTACAATTTTGGGGCACAAAAAGCAGGTAGCAATTCAGTCACACCTTCCACTCACATCGCCCAGCTGCTCCCTTAAAATCCTTCCCCAACTTTCTGATTATGCTTCGCTGTACTTGATACGAACATTCTCTTCCCAGTTAGCAGCCACAATCCACCTTCTAATATCTTGAACAACTTCCATCAAAACTACAGAAGAATTGCTGTCATACTCCAGAAAATAAACCCAAACTTGTTTTCATGAAGGTTTCTCAAAGTTCTTTTTGTACCTCTAAAAATTACATACTAAGCATGAGCAGATTGCATCATATGGCTTTAAAAAGCAACCAGACTTTCTAGGTAAGGAGGGCTCCTGAGCACAATTTGTTTATGAGTCAGACAGTTATGACCATTTGGTTTCTCAAACAGAATAGCATTTTTAATACAATTTTACAATTTAATCCATGTCCTGGCATGATGCTGCAGTTTCATTTTTCTAAGGGAATATAATTTTTAATATATGTATATGCTTGGCCTGCTTGTAGTTTTTGCAAAGCTATCTGCAGCTTGCTGTGCGTATAAAATAAATTAGAACGCATTGCCATTATAAGAAAAAATCCCCCACAACATTATATAGTGCCTGCAGAATTTGACCTCAAACTCTCAGACACAAAAATACATTCTTGCTTGCTAAATTTTTACATTCTAGTAATTAGAATTTATTTTATTTCATGATTTTTGTGAACTCTTGATGTTACTAAAACTACTGTCCTACACTTAATATGGCAGCTACATTGATTACTGATGAGCATTTTTTCTAAAAGTAACTTTTAAATATTAAAAAAGATTTCATTACAAATAAAGCCATAAATGCAAATCCCTGGAAACCCCACATAAGAATTTCATGTGACACAACATCTTCTCTTAGCTAAACACTCATTAGCTGGTAACTATCTGATTTTGTGCAGGGTTTATCCTAATTCTCCTTGTCTTGAATGGCTCTGAAGAGCCATGCAAATGATAGACTTCAGGTTATGTGACAGACATGAAAGGATTTCAGCAGGCCTCTAATAAAAAACACATCACGCTTGGCATCGAAGTCATTATTTCTTTGTGAACATTTCATGGGAGAAATACTAAAACCACAAAAGTGGCAACATCTGGGTGAATATACCTTGCCTAATCTGTCTTTTATCATTTTCATTCTCTTCTGCTCAGCTCCCAAGGAGCCCCCCCCAGAAAGAGACACACACTAACTGAACTCTCAATTCTCAGTAGTAATTTAAGACATCATCCTACATGGTGCTAAGCACATTCTGGCTCAGGTCCAGCCGAGCACTTAATTCATAAGTGCTTCTGTTAGAAGCATGATAGCTCTGGATCAGGACCAGCAAGCTCAATATTAGCTAAGGTTCACCCTTTGGTTACCAGGATGATGGTTATATATACCCCATTAAGTTACAGGAGATGACTTTTGCTAACTGCTATTATATCGGAAGGTTATTTGTAACTTCTGTTTTGCAGGGCTTTGGTGTGTTTAAAATAAAACCAAGTGAGAAGAAGAAGAAAAAATAAAAAAGGCAAACACACCACCACAGACAAAACCTCAGAACTGTCACAGCTACCCTTTCAAGTAGTTGAAAGTCTCCCTTATGGACTCCCAGAAATCAAAGCTGCTAAACTTCATCTGATTCAAGGTCTGAACAATTTTAGGGTAGGATTTGCATAAGACGGGGACACTCCCTGAATCTGCTTTTCAAGAAAGCTTTACACATAAGCGTGTCTTCGAGTTACCTGTTTTCCGGCATTCAAGTCTTACATCAAAATAAAAGACTGTCAGTTTGGGATGCTCCTGCACTTATAAACTAGCTTGGCATGCTCTCTTGAGACACAGACCACTGAAATTTGAGATTTCTGCAGCAGCTTGACAAAACTTTTCCTAATCAGAGAAGTACTAATGGGCAGGACAAGAAGTGACCATTATTTTACTAACGATACCAAAGCTTTTCCCAAATGCTCCTTTTGCCACTGAGCTGCTACATGCTCTGCAAGTTCAGAGACCATCAAACCCTGTAACCTGATTCGAGTTGTTACAACGTGGTTTATGCATACATATGTACGTATATACAGATACACACTTGTAACACACTGGATGCGTGTCCCTCAGGAGGGGCCTGGCTGGCTCCTCCCAAGTTAGAAGAGAAACAGATGCAGCAGCCTGAACTAAGCAAAACCTTGACAAAGCAAGCTCCTTGACAAAGTGGTCATTTTTTCCCAAGTACATAACTTCCATATCACCTCAATAATGAATAACCCATAGTGCTCTCATTATGCTCTTTTAAAGCTAATTACATTATGAGCTTTCACATACACAAGTTTTTGTGCTGACAGCCTTACAAAGTACAAAGCATTAGCGAACAAAAGCAGGCTGAAATGCTACTGTACTGCATGCTCCAAGCTAAACAGACCATTTAAGAGCATCCATGCTAAAGCTAGAAAACCCACAGATTGGAAAACTCAGGCTCACTGCAGAGAAGTTATGCAAAGACATTCTTAACAGAAGTCTGATCAACTAATTTCCAAAGTCTTCCTTATTTCACTCATACGTGGAGTCAGTAACCTCAAAGGTTTATGCAGCTTTAATTGCAAAATTATTTCCCTCCATCTTCAAACAAAGTGACTAAAATTAAAAAAATGAAAGCAAGGCCAGAAAGTCCAAGTCTCACCATCCTGAAAAACAATGTCAAACTTGTGACATCAAAGGTGAATTTTACGTTTGTGCTGTGGAACAGACAGCGTAATTTGGTTTGTCACCCAATAACTCAGAAAAAACACACTATTTCAATAGGATTTTCTCACTTGTTTATTCAGTTCACGACCAGAAAGACGATTATATGCTATTCAAGAGTTTGCATGCTCAATAGCAAGATCTTGCCCATTTACTCAGTTACAATATGTAACTTAACAGGGATCAGAACAACTATTTCCAAAGTATCATACTATGGTAACTTTGTGAGAGTTCTCTTTTAATTTTTAAATGTCCTTCTGTTTTAAAAGTTTGTTTCCAATTGCCATCAACTCTGGTGGCTTTTAGTGGAAGATCAGAGTTTTCAGTACCTTCCAGGACTTGAACTTTGCTTCATTGCCTCAAATTGTCATCAACACCCCTCCCCACGCAACACCCCCCCCCTCCCCATTTCCCTGCCAACACCAGGATACTAAATGAAATAACTGTTGAACTGAAGCAAACAACTGATTTGTGACATTTAAAATATGTCAGGAAGAGTCTGACAAAAAGAGTTTTCCATTCAATTGTAAATAAGGTGGTATTTTACTGCAGTGATCAGAGATAAATCTTTACAGGCAGTCTAAAGGTCTGTGTGCAATACTACATAGCACATTATGCATGAAAAAGTGGTATTTCTTTCCCCCATCTGTCAAAAATACTTGTTAGAAGCAGATGCATATAAAGATTGCTAGACCAGTGGTGGGGAGGACAATTGGCTTCTTTCTGATAAGAGCAACTTAATGAGACCCCCTCAAGGGCAGTTGCAGATCTGCCATTTGAGCAAACAAAGTTTTAATTTGACCAAAAAAGACTTTGATTTTTTCCCCCCTTTAAACATTCATTGTGCAACACTGAAAGATATAGTAATTCAGGTTCCTAAGCCAACATGCTCACAATTCTACCATTGATAAGGATTTCTCTCATTCCTGAATATGTATCACATGAAGAGTTTACAAATGGTGCTTTCTGATAGGGAAGACTGTCCTCTCTGCTAAATAACATTATAAATACACTATTCATATGTTCTTTATTACAGAAAATTCCTCATGCTGTCAGAATCGGATACGAAAATACTTTTAAAGTCAAAATAAGAAAGCTAAAGAAGAATAATGCTGTTAAAGATGTTAACTTGACAGGATGAGTTCAAAACGAGAAACTGATCACTCCCACAGAAGCTCAACTCATCTGTCTGAAGCCAAAGCTTGCTGGGAGGAAGGCTCACATCTTCCTAGTTGCTATTTAGTTATATAGACCCACTTGCATATCTAGGAATACCCATAGTGCCAGAATTTGCATATACAAACTCCCACAAGCACATTACATCTTTTTATGCTATAATTTTATGAGACTGTATAGGTTTTATGCAAACATTCACAATCCTATGTATCTATCAGAGGAACATACTTCTATAACTATAAAGTACGTAATAAAATGTTTTATGAAAGAGAGCATGGAAATACCCAGATCAATAATGTTAAGTCTGGTATAGATTGTTCACTGAATCTTAGAAAGATTGAAAGATTCTTTTATAAAAAAGTAACTGTACTCCCAGGGAAAACACAGTCCCGTGGTCAAATCTTAGGGGTTGTTCTTGCTCATGATTTCTGTAAAGTATTTAGTGGAGTTTTTTTTATGTGCGATACAATTTTTTGTTCCAGGCAGATCCTGTTCAATTAAAGGAACATAATTAATTCAATGCACTCAACAATCATTTACATTGTCAGCAAACGAACATCGAAGGCAATTAAACTGTAATTTAAAAACTAGAACAGCATCCCCTAAATGCAGTATTACGTATCCAAGCTGCAAACGTTTACAGGGATGGTCAGGCACACGTGTGCACATATACAATACAGAAATATTTAGTAGTTACTGAAGAGATCTACAAAATTAGAGGTCAGTTCTGTTAAAAACACAGAAGCAGGACTGCATGTGTACTTGCAAGAAGTGTACTTCTATCTTCAAATTCCCACTTTAAAAAAAACTATGATCATTGGGAAAGGACTAAGTTTTGTTTCAACTGTTTGATCTACTGAAAACTAGCTTCTCAGCTTTAATATATCATTTAGAAGGACTTCAAAGTATCTAATGGGTCTTTAACAGTTTAGGACAGAACACATAAATTTTAGGATCAAATAGTTTCCAAAAAACTGGAGTCTTGAGATTTGGAAGAACACTACTCAAGAAAAAAAAAAAAAAAAAAAGAAAAAAAACCCTACACACCACAAAAAAACCCCAAAACCAAAACACCCAAAAAGGCATCCCCCCACTCCAGACCCACACACTTGACAGTATTGAGAATACTGTAAGGGAAAGTGGAAGAGGAGTGTCTGCTTCTTCAAGGGTATCTGGTGAAGGGCCTTTTTCAATGTAAAAGCAATGAAAATGAAAAAGTCCTAAACAAGGTACTAAAATAAAAAATTCTGTATAAATAAGGGAAGCAGAAATTAAAACCAAACATAGACAATCACATGACTTCCACAGGAATGCTTAATTTCAGTAAAACGACATACAAAATTCAGAGGGACGAACCTAACTGACAGGCTATCAAGAACTTGCAGTTCAAGCCAGGACTTCGCCATTGATAACACGATAAACTTGAGGGTCTGCAATATTGGGTGTGGAAGGCGTGTCAGTGAAGCAATGCAAACTGATGGAGGAATACGTAGGGGAAGAAAAAGGGAAGGAAACAAAGGAGAAGTAGATAGGAAGGAGTATAAAAAGGATTCATTCCATCTAACCCTTACATGACAGGGAGACTGATCTTTTGCTAATAAGTCTGGAGTGTCGAAGTTGCAACCAAACTTTCAGAGCAGCACCTACAAACAGGAGCCACACTAGTAAATTCTTGCCTGACTTGGAGCAACTGATTGAAAAAAAAATTCTACAGAAAATTAGAATAGATGTAAAGTGGCTCAAGATGCAGGGCTTAGTAACCAGAACTTGTAGTTTATGGGATAAAAAAATCAGTACTTACCAGAGTATGTACAAGACCTCCTGTGTACTATAACCTTTCCACCTTTCAAACCAGTAAGAACTACCATCTCTAGAGCAGGAGAAAATATCAGGGAAACCAGGCTAAGGCTGAGCTCTCTACAAACTGAATTGAAAATGTGTGAAGAATCAGGTAGAAAAGGAAAATGCACACTCGTGGGGTGGGCAAGATACTGAATTTTAAATAATGCAGTATTCATGAACTCTAGTTTGATTTTGGTACATGCTCATTGAGAAAAATGTAAGATTGTTCTTGAATAACTGAATTTGAGTAATGTTTGATGGTATTCTATAAGCCCATAGAAATTCTAAATATAGCACTTAGCATACTATATAATACTTCCTAAACTGTTGTAACTATTAACAATAAAACAAGATTAGTAGTATTTTCAAATATTTGAAAAACTAGTTCAGAGTATAAGGAAAATTTGAGTCAAAAATACAAATATGGTCTAAGCATATGACTGTCAGAAAACAAAGGTGGGAAGAACACCTTTGATGAGTCAAGGCTTTTCAGAAAGCTATTTCTTGTAATTTGTTTGAGCCTAAAATACCAAAGCCTACAATACTTACATTAGACTCCATAATACGGCCATATATTCATTTAACTATTTTAATTATTTCATCTTAAATTTCTGTAAGCTCAGGGTCTGTACTACGCTCACCTGCCCCTGAAGCTGTGTTCACTCAAGTATCACCTGCAGATTTGCAACCACCCTCTGAAATGTTCCTCCAGTACTCCAGCACGATTTGGTCTTCACTAGTAATTATCTATTGGCAACTCTCTCCAATGAGGTCTAGTCCTAGTTTTATGCACCTTTGGTTTTTTTTCATTCTCCATTATCCCAAGCCAGGTATTTCACATCTTCAGAGCATCTACACAGTAACATTAGCCTGCCATATCTGCAGCATTAACTACTCTTTTATTTGTTCCCTGTACTGCATGCTCAGGTTGTTTAATAAAATACTTTTTTCTTGCTACCAAGAAGGCCTGGTATTCTGATAACACTATAGTCAGTACTTTATACTTAGGAGTCATATGGGCTTTGGACAGTCTCTTAGATGAAACTTTAAACCCTTCTTACTTCCATGATGTCTTGGGAAGTGATGCTTTTTCTTTGGAAAGTCTTGGTCCAAAGGTGTTCCCACCTTCACTGTGGTTTTTTTTGGTTGGTTGGTTTTTGTGGTTGGTTTTAGTTTTGGGGGAGTTTTGTGGGGTTTTTGTGTTTTTTTAATATATATATATATATACACACACACACACACCCCATATAACCTATTTAGTTAACACTAATGTTACTAAATTCTAGCAAGACTGTAAATTACACTGTTATTTTGTAATGGTCGTGAGGATAATTATTAACTAGTTAGAAGTAACTTATAAGGAACTACAGCTCCAGTGCTGGGTTGGAAAAGCTGCAGAATACTACACACCTCCTAAAACTCCTCTTAAGGAGGTTCTGCCTTGCCCATTTTAATTCCAGTAGGAAACATGATACTGAGAAGCACAGTTTGAATTCAAAATCAAACTACTCTAGTCTTGGAATACTGTATAGCATGATTGCTAATTCTGGGTAGGAATATACACAATTACTCAGATTTTAACACCTTGCCAAGAAATTTCTCCCTGAAACACACTTCAGTCAGCAGTGGGTCTACGCTTGCCAGCATTGCCTAGTTGCAAAGAATACAACCACCACAGCACCCAAAACACACCCTATCAAAACAGAGGACCCATGGACAGCAGTCACTATAGACCTAATGGGACCTTTTAATGTTACCAACAGAAGCCACAAATACATCATATTTATGACAGATTTGTTTACAAGATGGACTGTTATCCTGCCGCTGCCTAACACCTCAGCAGCTGAAATTGCTAAGGCAATCATAAATGTGTTTTTCTTATATGGGCCACCTCAAAAAATGCCTATTGATCAAGGGAAGGAGCTTGTTTATCAAATAAATGAAGAACTGTTTGCGCTGTTTGGAATGAAAAAAATCGTATTCTCTTATCCTCAGACAGATGATGTAAATGAAAGAAGGTGCAAGACAATCAGAGCTTTCCTTAACAAATACTGCAAGGAAAATAATTGCAACCATTCAGAAAGTTTTACCCCCCATATTTTGTCTGACACCAAGAAAACCACAGGATTTCAACGAAGTTGACATACTCTTAAATTCCCAGACCTCTAAGTTTAGCTTCCACTAAATTAAAAATATTATTTCTGATAAATTTAGTTCATATTTAAACTGAGAGGTTTTTTTCCATAGTTTAGGCACTTTTACGTTCAGCTTCAAACAATGACATGAAGTCATTTTCTTTATGGTTTTTGTCCACAAGTTTTTCGCAAGAGAAGTTGAAATCTCTTTACTAAAAGGAGGTATGTTTCTTCTATTGCAAACTTCATATTTGGATCACGATTCTTTTCAATTCAAAAAAAATTAAAGCCACACTTGTCAAAATTAGGACCAAGTCTCAAAATGTGGTTTAACAAGTATATTCTACTATGTTTAAAGTGCCAAGAAAAAAAACCAGCAAGTAGCAAAGATATACATATCAGGAAAGAACCTATTAACATTAACAAGATTTTCACAACCCACATGTAAGTAAAATGTCCAAGTAGTATCAGTGTCCATGAAACACATAAAAGAACAGGGATACACATTATATAATCTTACATGTTAAAAAAATCGCTGTTGCTGCCTGTTTTTAAGATGTCTTTTACTACTACTCCGTGAGGAGACACAAAAAACCCAACGAAACACTATGGTTCACTGTAGATCAGAAGTTATTTTCTGACATCTAAAATGCAGGAATCCACAAGACACCTGAGAAGCATCAATCTGCATTGGCTCTTTCCTGTTTTCGTTTTCATTAACTCCAGCAAAGACTTTTTGACAATGATCAGATATAATATCCAGTCAACAATTTGCTCTCTCCCTTTCAGAAATCTGTTGAGAACATTTTCTTATTCCTCTTCCATTTCTCAGCTTCCCAATGGAGGTACTCTCCCAAAGCACCAAGATAACGATATTGTCAAGCGTAGAACAAAAGAGGTCAAAAGCAACAAAAAGATCAAGCGCACACCAACATACAAGCAATCAGTGGGATCCCACAACAGTACAGAATAATGAAAGATATAAGATGAACTGCTTGGGCTCTCTCATATTGAAAAAAGGAGTTCTTCTCTTTGAAGAATTTAATATGTAAGAGCTACAGTGAACAGTTTAAGCAAAAGATATCTCAGACACCCATCAAGCACAGCGGGGAAACTCTTGTGGCAATAATTCAGATAGTCATTATCAGCCCAGATACACGCCCAGCACACCAAAACCAGTTCAGAGGCTGACAGCAGCAATGTGAGTTGGGCCTAAAGGTGCACCAGAACTCAACATCACATCCCTCAGAGTAAAGTGACTGAAGGAAATATCAGTACTCAAATATAAATATCAACAATCAAATACTGGCAGAGCAGTATTTCCACAAAACCTCATCTTTTTTAACATCCAGCAATTTCAAAACTGGACTGATGCTCATTAATAATACCTTCTTCTTTAATAAACGTAGACAAAACTTTGTGTTCAAGATCTTCATAAGCACTCACAAGCTAATCTGTGGTCTTGACAGTACCAAGTTTCATTGCTTACCCGAAAAGAGAATACCTTTTGTTTGGAGTTTTTACCATGGTTTTCTTTTGATGCCCTTTACTACTTTTTCCTATAAGAATTAGAAGCCAGACAATACTTTATGTCCCTTTTCTGCATTTTATTTAACTCTGAGTATCTCTGAGGCGACACATTAAACTACATTTCACACTAATGCTGATGCCATCTGTAGAATCTTACACAGTTGCATGATACGGTTTCTTGCTTTGTTCTTTACTCTCTACACAACTGCTACAAACTATCTGTTTGGGGTTTTTTTTCAGGCTAGCTGAACTTTGACTGTATATTAACTGTGGCTCCAAGCACGTTTAGCAGAATAAGACCCACCATCCCTGATGGGCAAAACCCAGTTCAGAATCAATCTGCCTACCAAGCACAGTTCAAGTTCTACCATTCATTGCCACCTTTTGCCATCTGTTTTCTTGCTACCTGCCAATTTACAAACCATGGTTTCCTCTACCTCTTCAATGTCCATTGACAAAGCACCAAACTACCTATCTGAAATAATTTGTGGCACCAGCAAGGTTTGTCTATCTTATTATTTCTCCCTTCCCTTCCGATAGTTTGACGCTGGCAAGCATAATGAAGCCGCAATGGTGTGTGTAGCTCATTGTCCCCACAAGGTATTTCTTCCTACTGTCTACTTTATCTATTCTGACCAGTTACTGCACTAAAAAAAAGTTTTTCAGAAAGATTGAACTACAAGGATTTCATTTTTAAATGGTATTTTGCAGCATCAACTGGATTACCTGTACTGCACACTCAGAAACATCTGAATATTCTGAAACACTGCAGGATAATCTATTGAAAGAATAGACAATTAATATATTTTTACCTTAATCCTAAATTGATTTAACCCACTATTATTACTCGATGTTATCCAGTTCACCTACACTGGAGTGAGTATATTGAAAAAGATTGCCTCTAATCCTCCCAGACTTTGCAGAAGATGGGAAAACAAAACAAAAGACAGCAATTTTTCAAATCAGGAGTAAAATTCAAAAGGAAATAGCAATGAGACTTCAATGAAAATGGGTATTAAGAATTTGTTTTCATTCACTAGTATCAGTGACTAGAGTGGCCTAAACACTATAACTCCTTCATAGTCATACAGAAATCAGAACAGCAAGTCACACAAACTACCGTAACTCCAACTCAGAAATATGCAGAGCATTAGCAGATAAATAGTTACAAAGCTGTATATCACCTATATCAATTGCATTTTGATACAGAATTTAAGTATGCTTATGATTGACAGTTCCTGTTCTATTTTAGCCATATTAACCATTTGATCTAACTGGGCTATAAAGGAGCATGGCACGTCCACAAGCAAACGAATGCCCCATGCTTTCTGCCATGCTTAGTCCTTCCACACTGAACTAACACGGTCTCATCTTCCAATCCAACGAAACAGGTGTTTGGTGTCTTCAGAGTGACCTTGGAGTGAAAGAACAGCACTCAAAGCCTCTTAACTCACTTCATAGTTTAGACTTTGAGGAAGAATTTCAACTCCTTAATCAATACTAACTTATTCTAACACTTACATAACTTTTCCCATGAATTATACGCAAAGTGTTTCTGTCGCTTGGTGTTATCTGTGCTATTCTGAAGTAGTATTTAACAGTGAGAGAAGAGGGTTGCAGAATCGTGGAGCTTTTGCTCTTTGGCATGGTTGAATAACTCCCTAGTTATAAATGTTGTCAACTTTTTTTTCCTCATTATGCTCAACAAATTATGAATTAAAAGCCCTGAAACTCAGTTCAGGATCCACATGATAGGTTTGAAAAACAAAATGTATGCTGTAGACAAAAGGCTTTTCTGTGATACCTTTCTAAATACCATTTTGGACAGTATTTTAGTACAAGGCACTAATCTGACAACGTATCTCCAAAATCCCTTCCATCAGAAAAGGTCATGCTGTGCACCAAAGCATTCCTTCAGCACAGGCAGTATGAACAGCAAGGCACAGGGTTTGTGATGAAAAATACTACGCATAGTAGGCTAACCTGTCTAAATTACTCTCACACAGATACTCAAGCTAAGGCTAAAAAAAGAAAAAAAGGGGAAAGAGACTTCTCATTTCTCCAGAGTTTCTCACCACAACTGGAGCATTACAAGATTGAGTTGCACACACATCTTTTTCCAGGCCACATTTATTTAGAAAACAGAGGGATGAACAACTTCAGCACCCTTGAAGAATACTTTTCAACAGGCATCCTCCTCTCATGACTTTAGATACTCCTCACAAATTGGTATACTGCACAGCGGGTATATAGCAACAGGAAACTGAATTTGCAGGCTAGCAGTAAAGTTAAATAGCAGAAACTAAGGGAGTATCAGATTTAAAGGAAAAAAAATAATAAAAAAAGCATTTTGTGTCCTTTATTATTTTCACCACCCACAGACACATGACTTTGCCAGTGTTTTGATGCATTTCTACTGCATGTTGAAAAATAAATGGGGAAAAAATAATATAACTTCATATATAGCCTTGGTAACAGTTAAGTCAACAATGCATTGGAAATGGGAATATCTTTCAAAGCAACTAATAATTTACCTTCTGAGTCAGATCAGGTGCAGCTAGTCTTCAGCATTCTCAGTGCTCTAAATACATTGAGCAAGAAAGGGAAAATAGTTCCCAAGAGTGACATGCACTAAGAGAATCCATTCCCCAACACGCTGTCAACACAAATGATAGCTGCTGCATGTGTAAGAAAGCTTTACTTTTCATAATATTACTTTTTTATTCTACTGCAACCGCTCTGCAGGATTCTAGAATACTCTTCTGGCGAGTCCTTGTCCCATGAAAGGCTTCTTTAACTATGACTTGTAGAGATAAAACATTAAGAATAGCTGTTCTGAAATAAACTGAACCACACAGTTGTAAAATCACAACTGGAAATGAGTAATCCCACAGAACATCAATACAAGCAGACCTGATTTAGCACAGTTTCACAGCATTCCATGGATTCTTTGCAATACAGTTAAGAATTAGTTTCTAGTTTTCCCTGGGAAAGAGAAGTCCATTTACACACTCTCTCTCAAAGCTCTTAAGCTGTACTTCTACATACAACTATAGGTACTAGAAAACTGGATAGCTGCCAGTCTTCCCTGACATTGAGTATCTTGAGAAAACTTGCTACATATTTCATGTTCTTAAATCGGTTTAATGAATAGACATTCACATTTGCATATTTAATAATTTAAATTTTTAAAAAAACAGCCATAAGATGGCCACCAAAAAGACTGTTCATTTATGAACAGGCTTACAATCCACTCAGAAGGAAAAATAAACCACAAACCCACAAATCACCACATTTACTCCAATGTGCTAAAATAATTTAGTTTTGTAATGACTTAGAAAACCTTCCTGTTAAAGCCAGCTGTGTAGGAGTGATTTCCAGATGTTGCTAGCCTTCAGAACTCATTACAGATGTTACAGTGACAATTCAGAATAGTCAGCTTCTACCTGAGGTACCTGCAGAGACGTGCTTCATTAACAGTCAGCTCAAGAGCAATCAGCCATGCCTGGATCTATTGTACTTTCCTTTTCTTTTTTCCACCTTTCCTACAAACCTAGAAATGAATAGGTTTTATCTGCTTGAACTCCAAACATCTGAAAGGATAGCCTTGCCATACACCACAGGAGAATGGAAATTGGTTTTGAACTTTGGCAACATAAATTCCTTAAGTTACATTAAAAATTGTACTTAATGGGACATGTCAACATTTTCCAACTAGTCTTCAATTAACTATATATGCTTTCAGCAGCTAGTTTGTTGCAGCTGTCTTTCAAGCTACTGCTACAGAAGATCATGGGCACAAAATCTATCCACTAACTGTAATGTGCAGCTTTCTTCTTTCAAAATCTGTACTTGCTGAACTAAGTTATTACCTTCGTATATTTCTTGAAAGTGAATTTTGCACAAGCTCCTTTGCCCTCCTAGTCCATGTTGTCTCTCTCACTTGTCATCAGGAAGGGTTCCCACTAAAACTGTTTGATTTCTGTTCTCATTCCAAGAGATTGAGCTGAAGTGATCTCCTCCGAGAGCAGCTCTCAACTACATCCCTCTAAAATGTAAGAATTTCATCTTTAGAAAATACCCTTTATGATCACCTGCAATATTTAGTCTAGCTAGCTGCTAAATAATCAGTTAGTGGGTACTATAATGAGCACTTATGCTGTAACAAACTAAAGGTGTTACACAGCAGATTATGATCTGTTTAGAGTTAAGTATCTATTTTAGAAACATTTTTGCCAAAGCCACATCTGTTCACTGCATTGGGATGAAAGAGTTATGTTTGCTTTCTAAGTTTAAAATATACCTCACCAGTGAGTACTCCTCTAGCTTGTATGTAGGCATCTTTAGCAAGACAGAATAGGATGTATTCATAAAGAAAAGCAAACACAAGGAGGCAGGCATTTGGGGTCATCAGCCTTGATACCAGAGAGAGAAAAGCTCATTTTTCTAAGCACTTAATGTGAATTTTGGGTTGCCACCTCCTCCCCTCCATGCCTTCTCTATATCACCAATATTCTAATACATCCTTTGTTATACACCACTGTAAGAAAAAGAGCGCCAACAGGAAAGACAAAGCATCTTCCCAGAATGATGTTGCCATATGTAAACCTGATTATAATCCTAGATTTATGTTTACTGATTCATCTTGCTTACTGCACTTGACTGACAGAACAGCCAGAAGGCAGCTGCTACAGAAATTCACTCTGGCTACCATCAGCGCCTAAGTATTTCTGTCATGAACTTGAGTTTCCATGGATGTACAATCAAAAGGGGCAAGAAGCTGGACTCCACTTGGAGGAGAAAAAGAGTAACATGCTCCTTAATACTTGCACCAACAATCCTGAGATTCTCCTCCCAACATTTCACCTGCAATTTCTAATGTCTGTAATTTGGAAACATCAAGAGAAATACGGGAGTCAGAAATATGCAGGCAGAATCACTAAGAAAACCCACACTCATAATTTGAGTCTCTCAAAAACACTAAGAAATGTTAACTCTATTGTCCAGCTGGGCTTTATAGAGACAGACAAAACCAACACAACTGGTCCATGTTTCCCCCTTTGGATCTTGTTTTTCCCTTTTTTCTCATGTTGAGCCTCCATTGCAGAAAATATTCATTATAGTTTTCTTGAAACAAATATGTCCTGAAAATGGAGAAATGTAGAAGTTCTAAAAATAAAGTACTCTTCTGACAAAACAACAGTTTGGCCTCAAAGGCATTGCCAACTCATCAAAAATAACTCATCAATAGATACATTCCAATCTCAGTGTAGCTGTGCATCAGGAATTAAAAGTCAACAAGACCCTTCTTCAATAACATAATGCTAAGAATAAAAGTGTAAGGGAACGCTATAAGCATCAACCACACAATTTTCAGTGGTTAGCCAACATGTCATTTAAAACCATGGCAGAGAACAGCCAGTCTTTAATGGAAGAAAACTTCCAGCAGCTACATGGTAAGCATACCAACCATGGACCTGAAAAAGCAGTGAGTCTTTGAAAAAGCTCCATGTCTGATCCAGTTAAGATCAGTATTTTCTTTTCTAGCTGTAGCTGAAAACAGAATATTTCTTCATAATGATTCTGTCTGTTAATCCCATTTGAAGACAAAGTAGTAATAGTTCCAAGGAATGGGAGATTAGTTTCATACCATCTAAAAAAAGTAAAAATAAGAGTAATACTGAACATGTTGCCAAGCAAATTCAAGTTCTGCTACTTATTGCCTTTATTATGATAAGGCCATTAAGCATTTTTTTTATATTAGTAGTTTAGCACAGTTTGTATATGCTATTCTATAGTGTTTTCTACATTGTTTTAATGCAATAATATTTTTTAAGAGGGAGGATATTTTTTCTGATCTAGACATGTTTTTATCCTGCTCACAGCTATAGCAGTTCTGAATTTGGGAAATAAGCAACTGGAAAGCTTTCTATGAAAACATTTTTTCCTTTCAATAATAATAATAACAAGAACAACAATAAAAACACATTCTTGGAAAGAAGTCTATATACTGCATCACTAAACTAGTCTTTTGCCTGCAATGACAAGAACAGCTCCATAGAAATAACATTTTATGAATAGAAAGTAGAGGAATACTGAGAAACATCCTTAATAAGTCTTGCTTCTAACATCATATTCTGGCATTTAGCCTCTTTGAGATACGTAGGAAACAGCTTTAGCAACGCCTTTTAGCAAGACTGAATGAGAAAGCAGATGCTCAGCTTCACTGTACTCACTGCTAAATCAGAACTGCAGAGGGTGCATTTTTTCCAGAGATTTTTCAGTTTTAAAAAAAAGTGAAGTCTAATGCTTTCGGTTCTAAAAAAAAAAAAAAGTAAAAACCATACATAATCTTAATCAGAAGGAGACAGATGGTTTCATCCCTTACTTTAAAAATAATTAACAGAAATATTTCAGAACATAGGTCCCAAGAATCAAATATCTAAGAAAACTAGGACTACATGTCTTTGCAGTTTGCTCACAGTAGGACTTCTCAAACATCTACTGCTTAGCAAAATTAAAAAGTAAACAAAAATTAATTTCCTTTATGCCTACAGAACAGAGGAGCATATGACCAAGTTGTAAATACATACATAGTATTTAACTTAAGAATCTAAATCAGAATTTTAATTTGAGGATTTCTTGAACTATCTGGAGGTTCAGAACTTTGAAAGACTTCTATGGAATATTAAATACACTGATTTTTTCTTGCTCTTAAGGAACGATGGCAGCACAAATAGCAGTAATCATGAACAGAAATATCAAGATTATATTAGAAAACTAATGCATCCCTAAGTTTGTAAAGATGAAAGAAAAGCCACATTCACTTTTCTCAGTTTGGCTGAGGAAGTGCTTGTAAAATTACAATCCTTCTACAAAATACTCTGGTATTAGAGACCCTGAGGTTAAAAAAAAAACAAACACAAACCACAAACAAAAACCACACACACCAAAAAAACCACAAAAAACCCACTACCAAAACCAACAAACACGTTTCCCTTAAGACTACATGACCACGCACACAGAAAGAGAACTCCATGTACTGCAACGCAAGCTGGTCACATCAGCTGGTCTGATTTACAGAAGTGAGCGCAGCCCAGTTAGAAACTCCCTTGCTCCTAGCACCAAATTTCAGACAGATGCATGATTACAGCTCCAGAGTAGGTCAGTTGCACAAACTTAAGCTTTCTATTTCGAATGCTTCTTGTTTTTATTAATGTGTTCCATCTTGTTATAGCAAAGACAGCGATTTAAGTCCTAGATTCCACAAAAGGAAGAAACAAATCATCTTGCTGACAAGCCTGAGTGCAGCACTGCAAAGCTTAGGAGAAGAGGAGTGAATTAATCATGCAGAGATCCATGCTGTCATGGCTAGAAGCTTTTGGTACCTGAGGTGGCTCAATTACAACTAGTTAGATCATCTCCTTACTACACTCTGTTCTGAAACACAAGCGTGCCAAGACATAGCAAAGAAGTTTCTTACACAGTGAGGAACCATAAAAGGATGTAAAGACGTGAAACTACTCAGATAACAGGAAAGCTTAGAAATGACCTGAGAGACATGAAGTCTCCCAGCAATACAAACTGATCTGCTATGTAAGGCATTTTGTGCATCTAAGCCAGCTGCTGTACTCTGGAGCAATCACAGCTTTTACAGATATGAGTACAAACCCATCACCTTGAAGAAAATTCTTTCTCTTTCTCCATCTACTTATAAAACCACCACATACTTCTGTAAAAGCTTCAAACAAAGGAGCACAATGCAAGTGGTACAAAAGGAAGAAAGGAGAGACACGCTCACTGTTAGAGATTAATAAGCTGCTGAAGACTTGACCTCTAAAAACACCCTCAGATTGAAAGCCCTCCAATTTCAAGAAAAAAAATGGTATTTCAAGAAAAATAATGAGAAATATGGGTGACCGTCCATCACAGTGCTGATCATTAAATTCTGCATTCTGTAAGGCTACTTGTTTTTTGCCCTTACCTGTGAATTTAAACGCATTCCAATTTAAACTTGACGAGTGATCCCTCAGCTAAAAAGTTATTCTGGCATCTGTCATACTCAAGTTAATTTCCATAAAGGCATCAGAAATGTGCAATTTAAACACCACAACAAAGCATAACTGTTTCATTACAGAAGGGAAAAAAGTTAGTTCTATATCAGCTGAAAGCAGGACAAAAAGCAACTTGTAATTTTAATGAGGCTGTATAAAGACAGTATAGTGAGCAAAGTGAGATGAAAGCAACTACCAAGTCTGCTTAAAGAAGCCATTCTGGATGTGAAAAAACAAAACCACAAAACCAGGTGTCAAATACTAAGCACAGTACTTAGTGGCAACCTGGGAAGTACAGGAATGATGTCTAGCAGGGGTATGAGGAGGTGGGAGAGGGAGGCAAGACAAACTTCCCCCCCCCAAAAAAAATAAAAAAAGGATTATGCTAATAGTAGTGGGCAACATGACATTGTTTTTGCTGCTTAAACCTCTCTGGAAATCATAAAACAGTTCGGGTTGGAAGGTACCTTTGAAGTCCAAACTCCCTTCCACTAGATCAGGTTGCTCCAAACCCCATCCAGACTAATCTTGCACACATCTGGTGATGGAGCATCCACATATTCTTTGGGCAAGCAGTTACAGTGCTTCGACACCCTCATCATAAAAGATTTCTTCCTTCTATTCAGTCTAAACCTACTCTCTTTGAGTTCAAAGACCATTGCCCCCTGTCCTGACACTACAGGCTTTGGTAAAAAGTACTTCTTAGTCTTTCTTATTAGCCCCCTTTACACACTGAAAGGTCACAACAAGGTCTCCCCAGAGCATTCTCTTCTCTAGGCTGAACAAATCCCAACTCTCTCAGCCTTTTTTCATAGGAGAGATGTTCCTCTAATGACTTCCGTGGACCTCCTCTAGACTGGCTCCAACTACGTCCTTCTTTTGCTAGGGACCCCAGACACAAAAAAAAGTACCTCCAAACATTCTCCAGCTGATTCAGTTACAAGGTGAGACTTTGTCAATGGAAGCTCTGTAATTCACTTGCAACAGCCTATATAAAACAAATGAGCTATGAAGAAATGCCTTCTATGAGTATCAGAGATTTAAAATATTTCATTGGAAAAGCCTACCTTACTTCATTGGCATCATGAGTGATATTCAAAAAAGGCCAGAGATTTAAATTTGTGCCAAGTTACACCAACAAATCAATCCCAAAGACTCCAAGTAAATGAGCAGTGCAATCAACTCAACCGAATCACATTGTAACAAATACGGTGTTGATACAGGAAGATTCCCTGGTACTGAGCGTAGGCAGATTATATTTAAATTTTGAGTGTCAGCCAGCTTGGACATAATGCTTCTGCAGCATAATTATAATGTTTTGAAGAACTCCCCTTACATTAAGATATCCTGCTGGAAGAGATTATCATTTACTGAAAACTATGGACTTCAGGACCAGGTCTATCAAACGAGAATCTGTCTCAAAACCTGTAGGAAAATCACATACAGCATCATTCCTATATAATTAAACATTTACAGATAATAACAAGAGTTCTGAAAAGCACTAAAGTTTCAGTATTTTCCATCTAAAGCCATGATAAAGATTAGTAGCCTCTTCTCACAGTCAAACAAGTCTCAAAATTGCTTTTAGATACTTGCCCTGTCATTATAGCTACTCAAATCTAATTTAGAGTCCACTGCTGTATCTACTGCAGGCCTCTTTTTCTTCGTTTTACAATTCCTTCAGAGCTTTATTTCAGCATATTCAAAAGTTCAGATGTGGTAATTCTCAAGAGACCTTTGCTTTGTTTCTCCTTCTTCATCAGTATGATTTGCAAGAAGCTTTTTATGATCTTCTCTTGAAGACACACATACACGAAAATGAAGCAGCTCCTGGTAGCATGGCTGTACTTCGCAGATATTCAGAAGTTGACTTGCGTTCCCTTATTTGCATTGTTGGGGAGGGTGTATAATCATAGAACCATAGAATGGCCTAGGCAGGAAGGGACCAGCCTAGTCCAACCTCCCTGTCATGGGCAGGGACGCCACCTCTCAACGAGACCAGGCAACACATGGGGACCAAGCGGGAATCGAACCCGCAGTCTCGGTGTTGTCTTTGTTGTCAGAATCGTGCTCAAAGCACTGAGCTAACCAGCCCCCAGGAGACCTATATGGATAAATAATGAACT
>NW_009706578.1:1750-21035 GCF_000703405.1 Apaloderma vittatum | reverse complement strand
GCCGTCTGGCGCAGAGAGAGGCCTGAGGAGAAGCCAGAAGCGAAGCCAGAAGCGTTGGCCATGCACAGCCTTGGCTAACCGTGCTCGCTGGGGAGCGCAGCAGCAGCCGAGAGAGAAGGATCCCCGGGGGATCAGCAGCCCAGGGAGAGCGTGAGGTGTTGGGGGATGTAGGGCTCTCCTCCTTGTAAGGAGCCTGAGTTTGGGGCACCGATTTGGGTTTTAATCTCTAGGTGAGATAATACTGTCCCTTGAACCCCTGCACGTCCCTCGTCTGTGGCCATCATGATTCCTCTTCTCTTTGGCAGCGGTAGCCTCCGGGCGATGATGATCAGGATGAAGCTAGAAATGACTCTGCTGGTTTTTCTCTTTGCTCCCTTGCAAACCAGCACTGTGTTGTCTGTAGTCAATTCTGTTGTTGGCAGAGAAATGTCATACCTCCCAGGATGTGCACTCCTCCTTTGCACCCTTTTCTCTGCTCTCCACCAAGTGTAATAATTCTAAATTAAAAAAAAAGACGGGCAACATAGCAATAGTGGAAGGCTGAGAATAATAATCAGTAGAGTCATGAATCTGGCTGGGGTAAAACGCAGTTTGTAATTTCAGCTTCATTTTTTTTTTGTAAGCAGAGCAAAAGTACCCCCCCCCCCATGGATTGGGCTTGTGCCAGTTGCTTTTTATTGTACACATAAATTGTGGCAAGGTTTGGGTTTCTTTTCATTCTTACCCACTTATTCCTGCGGCTAAACTGTTCAGATTTTTGTCTTGAAAATTCTTAGGGTTTTGTTTGTTTTTTTGTTTGTTTTTGTTTTGTTTTTTTTTTTTGGTTTACTGTAAAACCTCTTGTCCAGCCATGGCTGGACGACTGCTTACTTTGTTTCTTGACCCCTCCGACGTAACATTCTTGTAAAATATTGCCTGAGGTGCGGTTTTGGGTTACATTAGCGTTTTATCTGTTCAGTCATATTAGGAGGAATAAAACGACTTGTTTCTGTTGTACTTGAGTCTTACGAAAAGGTGCCCGTAGTTTAGCAACAGTTTCCAAAGGCTTTAGTACCACCTGTATTACAAAATGGGGGACCCAAACTCCCGGAAGAAACAAGCTCTGAACAGACTTCGTGCTCAGCTTAGAAAGAAAAAAGAATCTTTAGCTGACCAGTTTGACTTCAAGATGTACATTGCCTTTGTGTTCAAGGACAAGGTAACTTGCTTTTCATGTTTCTCTCTTGCTTGTGTTTGCTGCCTGATTGCGCCTTACGGTTTATTCTTAACAGAGTCCGTTGACTTTTAAACTTTTTTTGATTGTTAATCGCGGTGATATTCACTCACGTTTGTCATTTTGGCTTTTTCTGTGTTTGTAATGCTAGTGCCTTGCTAAACGATTTCTTGGTATCTTTGGTATTGGGTAAATATTTTTTAGAGTTAAGCCTGATTGGGATCTGAATCGTGTAATTATTGGCTGCAAACAGTTGAGTTGGAAAGGGAGCGCTGGCTGGAGCGATTGCTAAAATTGTTGCATGTATCTGGTTAAAGCAGAAGGGAAGACCTGGCAGCTGAAGGGAGGAGTCGCAGAATTCGATCTGGAGATGAGGTAGCCCAACTGCGCAGGCACATGTGAAACTGCTGCTACCATTTTGAACGGGAGCGAGAAGAGGAAGCCTTCATTTGCTTGGCTGCCTCATCTGCTGCTGGATGCTGCTTGTCTGGGCTGTGGTGGGGAGCCTGGTGCTGTTTCTAAAGCTAACCGTTGGCCCAGAATTCTAGGGGAGCTTCTGTCCACAGAAGGTGAAGAAAAGTGCTTATAGGAAGTAAATGTGCTGAGCAAATCATGAGGAAGTGAAGATAGCAGCAGATGGCAACAGAGTACATAACGCAGGAAGCGCATGTAGATGAGCACTGAAATTGTTTGATCCCCTCAGATGTATAATTTTTTGGTATTCACTGTATGTTATATGTATTTTAAGGAAGACTCACCTTTTCTAATTGAAAAGCTTCCTTAAAAATCCTCTGTTCGCTTTCATCAGGTGTAGTACAAACAGGTAGAGGTAGTGAGATGTAATTTCTTGGTACTGTCTCATAGTAGTAAAGAGAAATATGAATGTTTAAGTGGCAGTAACTATTAGATTTTCTTAGGTGATATAACTTCACTGGTTTTAGTTGGAGCATTCATGCTGTCTGGTTGCTTTGTAGAAATTCATTGCAAATGTCTTTTTTTAAAGCCTATAAAATCTGTATAAATCACACTAAACTGAAGATGCCTGTCCAGTACAAGTTTGCTTAAAGGAGGAGTTCAGGTCAGCCTAGTTTTGGCAGTAAATAGTTGCCTGTTTTATATGTTCTGATTGGGAGTGTGGAGAGTGAGTTGATAAAACATATGGTTTGTCTGTCATGTAGTTCTTAAATAGGTCGAGACTTCTCATGGGCCTCAAGAAAGCTGTTAGAAGCAGACATAAAACTTAAGTGATTCCCCATAATGTTTTGTCCTTGTTTGAGACACATAGCTAATTTCAGGTTGGATCTTGATCACGCACTGTTATGAAATCTGGCATTGAAACACTTCACTTTTCATGAAAGGCTAACTTTAAAGTACTGTGAAGGGAAAAAGAGTGTTGCTTGATTTGCAAAGAGAAGCTGACAAAGGGCTCTTGGTCAGCCCAGCGTCATGTATTCTACATGATGAAAGGGCAGTTCTGTTAATGTTTAGATACAGCTTTAATATTTGCAAGATTGGCTTGTAAATCCGCATCCTGAGACTACAAAAACACATTCAGCCTTTTATTAAAAACTTGTTGGACTGATTCTATTTAACTTATAAAATTTTGCACGTAACTTAGTATGGTTTGTGTCAAAGTCCTAGTGTCTGTGATGTGCACTTTATACGTGAATGCTAACAAAATCACAAATTCTGGCATAAAGTATTCTCTCTAATTGCCTGGGAAGTGTTATAATCTTAATATAACATGTGCTTTTTTTAGAGGAAGAAGTCAGCACTTTTTGAAGTGTCTGAAGTGATACCAGTCATGACCAATAATTATGAAGAAAATATCCTGAAAGGTGTGCGGGATTCCAGCTATTCTTTGGAAAGTTCCTTAGAGCTTCTGCAGAAGGATGTAGTACAGCTTCATGCACCCCGCTACCAGTCTATGCGCAGGGTAAGGTTCCTCTTTACGCTTGCTGAATTGTAGTTTTTCAACACTTGTGCTTTTCTTCATGAATCTTAAGTTAATCCTGCTTTTTTATTATTTTCTCATCTGTTCTGCTGCATGAGTGTTCTGCGGGCACGTGTTTATGGGGTCTAGTTTGAAGAGTAACAGCATACATGTTCTGAAATTCTGCTTAACTATGTAGGGTTTGAGCTTTGCCTTTAATCTGTCTCATTCAAATATGCCTTGGGATTTATATCTTCTTGCCATCCTTGTCCTTTAATAGGCATGTGTTAATTCTTGCAACAACTCTGGATACTGATATTAAAACTCAGTGGAAGGCAAGGAAGACTTTAGTTGTGTAATTAAAAAGGAAAATTACACAAATATGGTAGTTAAGTCCCACCTATAAATTATGTGCCTGTATAGATAAGTTGCCTGTCTGTATCTTTGACTAACGGAGGGAATGTAAGTACTGAACTTTGCTCCTCCCAGGATGTGATCGGGTGTACTCAGGAGATGGACTTCATTCTTTGGCCTCGTAATGATATTGAGAAGATAGTCTGTCTCCTGTTTTCTCGGTGGAAGGGATCTGATGAACCCTTTAGGCCTGTTCAGGTATTTGGTTTTGTTTTTTAACTTCAGTAAATAACTTTCTCCTGGAGGGGGGAGGATAAGTACTATTTGTTCTTAAGCCGTGTCGATAAGGTATGTGATCTGTGGATGTTGGAAAGCTGTCTGTTATTTATAAAGCAGTTAATGTTTTGAATGCTAACTTCTGCTTCAGTTTTGTTAGAGCTTCCAAAATTTAAATGTCTGAAGAACCATTGCAAATGACATGTATGTATCAGTACATACGTCATGTTAGTATTTGTACAAGTGGGTTAGATGTGGCTCTTCGTACAGTTGAATCTTTGTCTAAATAAGATTATGTCATTAAGATCCTGCGCGTATCCCAAGTTCCTGTATTTTGCTAAATGAGAGAGGTCTGAGATGGAATTTTTGTGTTATAATTTTACCTTTAAATAAATTTCAAACATTTTAGGCATTTTTTTTTTGGTAGCCACCTTTAGCTGTTTGCATTCAGGTTTTTTTTTGAACAGTGTTACGTGTTTTCTGTGGTTCTGCAATAATAGTAAGTTTTTGAAAGAAATGTGCTGTATTGTTGATGCATGGGGATGTTCTGCTGTAACAAGCTGAATCTGGTTTTACAGATGTGGTTAAACTTGTGCCTTTGAATTGTTAATACGTTGTTAAAATAACTAATGTCAATGTTGGCAGATTGAAGCTAGGGAATTATTAAAACTCTGCCAAGACCTAAGTGTGTCGTCACTGTGGTCCCCAATTTCTGCTTTTCATAGATACAAAAAGGAAGGAAACAGTAGTTGTAAAGACCCAGATCGAAGGAAATTAATTGGTTAAATGTGAACTTTAGCTTAATAAATATTTTATTCTGCTCCCTCATGCAATGCAGGCCAAGTTTGAGTTTCAGCACGGTGACTATGAAAAACAGTTTCTGCATGTTCTGAGCCGAAAGGACAAGACTGGAATTGTTGTCAACAACCCTAACCAGTCAGTGTTTCTCTTCATTGACAGACAGCACTTGCAGGTAAGCTTTTGTCACTCTTCTTAACAAGTGTGTCGTAATCATAAAATGCTTTTCCTTCTTAGGAACATCAGTGATTTCCTTGCAAAGTACTGCAATCAAAAAATGTATTGTTCATTTGTGCTTGCATTTCAGTAGTTTCAGAGGAAACTTGTGCTATAAATAGGATTCATATATGCAAAAAAGTAGCTGTGGGCCACAGATATGTCGCCATAGAATTAATTTCATGTTATTTTAATTTAAGGTATTAAAAATCAAGTGAGTTCTAAAATAAGTTTAAAAGGTGTTTTGGAAAAATTGAAACATTGGCTTCATTTGGGGGCTGCTACAGAGGTTATTCAAGTGAGGAACGAAACAGAATAGTTAAAATATTTCAGGCGTTAGAGATCTCAGACTTAATTCTGAGTCCAGGCTGCTTATACTGATGTAATAGTGGCTTTTAAATGTCTGTGGTGATCCTCCACAAGCAGCAGCAAGCTAATAATGGAGCTGGGTCTACTGGGGAGTCTGCCTATTAGTCTTGAGTTAACTTGCACGTTTAATAGCTTTTCTTTGGGTTTTCTTTGCCTCTAGACTCCAAAAAACAAAGCTACAATCTTCAAGTTATGCAGCATCTGCCTGTACCTGCCACAGGAGCAGCTCACTCACTGGACGGTTGGTACCATAGAGGATCACCTCCGTCCTTACATGCCAGAGTAAGGTACTGGCCAGCAAAATGGGGAAGATCACAGAATGCAGCAGTGGATTTTCACTTTCCTCACCACTTTATTCTTTCAGAAGTTAGAAGAAAATGGACTCATGTTCAGAACACTATACATTGTGAAACTTGATCATCCTGGATTTTGTTTATCATTTGTATCTCAGAACTTTACAATTTTTTTTTTTAGATGTTTTCTGCATGGACCTTGTGAAAGAGAGGATGCTCTGCTCGCTTCTGCACTGCATCAGCATCTTACTAATGTAAAACGAAGGGACTGTACACTGAAACAAATGTATCTGAAAGCACAAGGTGATCATTTGCAGTGGTGTTCCCATTTGTGCTGGTCATGCGCCCTAACATCTGTAATGTTAACCATCAGTATTTGGAGGGTGAGAAGTGAATGTAATGGGTATAAAAAGCCTTACAGCTTTGCTGTTAACGATTGTATCAAACAGCACTATCATTTTAATGAACAGGAAAGTGGCTGTTACAATAGGAAGTAAATGTGGGAAAGAAATTTTTTTTTTTCTTAAAAAAAGCATCTCATTTAATGTGTGGGCATTTTTTTGCCTGTCTTATTTTGCTGGGCCATGTCTGAGTTTACTGGCAGTTTCGTTTTGGATCTCTTTCCCCAAGTTGCTGTATAACTGTATGAAAGTATTCTTTTGAGTTGGATGCATTTATACAGGTGAGGCAGCCCTGGAGTCTGAAGTTGCTAAAGCAGCTAAAACATAAAGTAAAATAATAGCTGCAGAAACAATGTTAGTAGAGGATTATTTTTTCTTGACAGTTGAGACTTGTAAACTTGCAGGTGAAGTGTGCAGGAAATACTGGTTTCTAAAACATTTCTTACAGAAAACCCACTGAGGTTTTTTTTTATTTTTGTTCTTTTTCTTTTCAAATAGACATTATAAACCAATGTAAAATAGTGTTTGGAGTGTCAAAAGTTGGTTCTGACAGAACATTTTAAGATTGTGCAATGATAAAAGGAAGACTACTGTATAGTTTTGATGACAAAGAAGGCTCTGCTTAAGGGTTGAGTACTTTACTGGAGTAAAACTGCATAAGCCTGCTCCTTTTGGATAAAACTAGTGCTTACCTGTTTAAAACTTGTATTTAGCTTTTGTTTGGAATTGGAAAAAAAATTGGAACTTAAATAAATTAGGTAAAAGATGACTGGTTTTATTTATGGAAATCCTACACATTGAATTTTAGTAGTGTCTTAAAAACCTTGACAGTGCTGCCCATTGCGAACATTGAAAATGTACAGGCTGTAAAATAGTATTAATGACAGTGGCAAAGGTGTTCTTGCATATGTGGGCAGGGTGCTTGCTTTGAAAAGTAGCTGTCAGAAATAATCAAATTACTGGCATACTAATGTGTTGGTACATGGATATTTTTAGTTCCTGGTCATAAGTTAAACTGGAACACCCTAGAAAAACACCACCTGAAGGCTGCAACTTGATGTTAACAAGTGCCTTAAGGAACAAAGAAGTATCTTGAAAGTGCTGCCCTAGTGAATGCCGAAACTTTCTAGAATGTTTAGTAACCACCGTACCTGTTAGTAATATGTAATTTCCCAGCTGTAAGGCCTTCTTTGAATGGCAAGACATAACATCAAGTGTCCATGTGAAGCTTGAGTTGGAACGTTCAAGAGCCTAGAGAACCTAAGTTTCATGAGTTTGGATTTTGCTTCCCAAGTGTTTGTTCCTTCTTAAGGTGTCGTTTTGGACATCATCTTGCAGCAGTGAGAATGTGGCTGTAGTTACCTTGCGTTAAGAATTTTGGTTTTCTGTGTTGTGGTTTGTTTCAGAAGAAGTCTCAAGATGTTTGCCTGAGTGGGGGTTTTTTTAAGTGTCGGCAATGGTATGAGTGTTGAGTTCTCTGTATAACAGGGAACAGCTTGTTCAGTTTAATTACTTTTTTAGTTTTGTATGGAATGCGTAAGATGCACAGGCTACTGCTTTGGCATCTTTGAAAGGTGCCTCTCCATTTAGGATGACTTCTGAAGGAAAAGATTAAACTTGAAATTGTCCCATTCTTTCAATGTAACTTCTAGTTCAATCTTGGAATATTCTGTTAAGTTACTCAAGCACAAGTGAAGTTACTTAAGCAGAAATGAACAGAAGCAATGTACAGTATCTAGCTTTTAGGTTTCAGGCCTTCTTTGTCAGCTTAGTGGTTTTTTGGTAGGCTTTCTTAACTTCAGAGTGCAGGTTTTATCTTGCAAAACTAATGCTTACAAAGCACAGTTTGTGACTGTATAAACCTTGTTAGTTTGTTCAGTGGAGCTGTTGGGAAATATGAAAAGGGTTCTTTCCGTAAGATGAGAATTTTGGTTATTACCTGTTTTCAGCTCCTTGCGTGGCTCCTTGGAGTATGCTAATGCTGAGAATTGAAGTATGCTCAATATCTCACCTGAATATGGGAGTTTTACCAGGCTATTCCTTGAGGATTTGATGTGAACTTGGCAAGTGCAAGTGGGGCAGAGATAACTGTGAAGGAAGCAAAATTAAGTAGATGGATGCCCATTAAATCTATTGCATCTCAGTGAAGTGTCTGGTGAAGAGAAGCTTGTGTCAGGTGTTTGTCCCAGATGATGAGGAGAAACTTCTTAAATGCCATAACCTGTACATGGCTGTATGGTTCTTCTTTGCTTTTGAAGCTGCTTTAGCTGCACAAGCATTATCAAAAGTACAGTAAGATGGACAGAACTGCTTGTACAAGCATTGCCTAGATGTAATAGGCCTGTACCTAGGTTGCAGTTGATGCTCTTTGTCATGTCTCTCTGAAAACATAAATTGCTTCTTGAAAGCTATTTCATTACACTAAACTTGTTGAGTGATACATCGGGTACTAGGAGCATACTGGGAAAATTGGTTATTCAAACTAGAATTAAGCATTGAAAGCTTTAGATCAAGGTACTGAGCAAAGGATCAGTCTTTGCTACAGGTAGGTGCTCTGGTCCTTGTGGATGATCACGTCTTGTTATCACATTAAGGTATAGTGTATTAGTTTTAAAATTATGTTAAAACCTGATCATGGCTAGGCTTCATGAATGAAGATATGGGAAGGGCTCTACCCACACTTGCTACAAGCATGCTGATTGCTAAAAAGACCGATGCGGGATAGGCAAATCTGGTTGCAAAAGGCACAGTGGAAAGTCTCCTTAGGCGGTATTGGCAAGGCATGGTTTTTTCTGCGTTGTCTTTTCTCCTCGAGACTAATTCTACGTGCGTTCTCAAAGGAGGCAGCAGCGTTATGGATGGTGTGTCTCCACGTCTCCTGATTGAAGGCCAGAGTGGACCACTGATGGTAGTCAGTATGGCCAAAACTGAGGTATTGTTTCAGAGAGTCCTTGTATCTCCTCTCTGGGGCTCCTCTGTTGCGGCAGCCGGTGGTGAGTTCACCACAGAGCACAACCTTAGGGAGGCAGTGATCCTCCATCCTGGAGACATGCCCTGCCCAGCGCAGCTGGGTCCTCAGCAGCATGGCCTCAGTACTGGTGACCCCTGCCCCTTCAAGGACAGTGACATCAGTCACGTAGTCAGTCCAGTGGATGTTGAGGATTGTACGGAGGCAGCGCTGATGGAAGCATTTGAGGAGTCGCAGTTGGTGGCGGTAGATGACCCATGATTCAGACCCATACAAAAGAGTAGACAGTACAGTGGCTCTGTGGACACTGATCTTTGTACTTTTCTTCAGGTGTTTATTGCACCAGAGTCTGGTGCAATAAACTCTTTAATGGAGTTTTCTAGAAGCTCTGTATGCTTTTTCTAACCTGTTGTCGATCTCTTTCTGAATCTTACCATCCAAGGAAATGATACTTCCTAGGTAGTTGAACTGCTGGACTGACTTAAGCTCTGATTTGCCTGTGGTGATGTGGGGATGATGGGAGACTTCTGAGGTGCAGGTTGGTAAAGAACTTCTGTCTTCTTCAAGCTGACTTCCCGCCCAAAAAGCTCAGCAGCCTCTGCAAAGCAGGATGTTAAGCGCTGCAGAGCTGCTTCTGTGTGAGCAACGAGGGCAGCATCGTCAGCAAAAAGCATCTCGCAGACAAGGTGATTTAGGGTTTAGTGTGGGCCCTCAGTTGCCTTAGGTTGAACAGGTTACCATCGGTACGATAGCGGATGTAGATGCTGTTATCTTCATCGAGGTCTGCTGTGGCCCTTTGGAGCATCATGCTGAAGAAGATTGTGAATAGAGTTGGTGCGAGAACGCAACCTTGTTTCACACCATTGGTTATTGAGAAGGGTTCAGAGAGTGCATCGCCCTATCTGACTTGGCCACGCCGATCCTCGTGTAACAGGATAATAATTTTGAGGAACTTGGGAGGACGTCCTAATCGTTCCAAGGTCTGCCACGATACATGTGCCACAAACTCTCCTGCTCCTTGTACATACTCCCAGCCTGTGAACTCTGTGGGTGCCCTTCCCTGCTCAGTTCTGTTTTGCTGCTGGGAGAACTGCGTTTTCTTGCACTTGTCACGTGCTGAGTCATTGGGTTACTTGCAGTTAATGAATGGCCCTCTCATGTTAAATGTGGTTCTCTGGGGGTTGATCAGTGAGAACAGTTGCTTAAGGTTTTTTTGGTTGGTTGGTTTTTTTTTGCTCATTGTGAGGTTATTCTGTTACAGGCTTTGTTTAACATTACATTAAGGTTTCTGCCACTAGCATGATAGTTGTTAAAATCAGGAATTACTGAACTCCATTTATATCCACTAAGCAGAGAGACACGTGGTCTGAGTTAATTGCTGTTTTATTAGCCTGGAAAACTCCTGGGTTTAGCTTTGCTTTTTTTGTAGTAGCAAATTCAGAAGCTGTATCATAGAATCACAGAATGGCCTAGGTTGGAAGGGACCTTAGAGATCTTCTAGTCCAACCTCCCTGTCATGGGCAGGGACGCCACCTCTCAGCTAGACCAGGCAACACATGGGGACCGAGCGGGAATATATAGGTCTGCAGATTGTGGAACAGCTTTCTGGAATGAAGTAATGGGATAAAGGGTTTTAATAATGTTTTACAAAAGAGAAAAAGTTTAGCGTGCATGTTTGAGGCGTGTTACTAGCCTGAGCAGTGTTTATTCTAGAACTCCTTTTGTAGAATTTTTTCATTTCTGTAATCTCTACATATAAACTCCTCTTTCCTGAACCATAAAGCCAATGTTTTTACTTGTCCTTTGGTATCATTAGCACACAAAAAGGACATTTCTGTGTGTAAGTTTGGTCTTCACTTGAACTTGTGCTACCTGATGCCCTGATAGTCGGGTGAGAGCAGGGCTTCAGCTTGTAGGTGTCTTCTGCACCTACTAGGCTGGGGGGAGTTGAGCGCAGCTGAAGTTAAAAAGTTTGGACAGAGAGAGCATCAGCACTAGAACGGGACATTCAACTCTTTCTGTGCTGCAGCATGCAAGGGCTGGTTGCTTTGTGTCAGTTTGGTGTTTGAATCTTCCGTGGTGTGGTGTTCTTGGAGTACAGACAAGCTGCCCGCTGAGGAACACTAAGGAGACTGCCGTTCTACCTGCGGTAGTAGGTGCTGCTTTTTTCTGCCTTGTGTACAGCAGCTGGGAGTGTGGTGGGATGGCTGTACAACGCTGGGCATCAGCTCTACTGAAGCAAGCATCACCTCTCTTCTGCCTGGCTGACTGAGATGCTCTTCAGGGCTAAAGATATCTATGACCTAGTTCCGCTTGGAAAGGCTTTACATATGGAAAGGTCCCTTAATTTGAGCATAATTACTGCATGCCAGAGCAACCAGTCTACCAGCTGCTTTTCTGGACTCTTGAAATATATTCAAGCAGCTACTGCTTTTCAGCAAGAGAAATCGAAGATCCGGAATCTTACTGCAGTGGCCCAGGTGTTGGTTAACAAAAGTAGTTTGTTGTTTTGTTTCTGGAGGATAGCAAATGTGTCTTGTTTGATTAGAGCTTGCAAGTTATTTGGTCTGGTTTAGGGATAAAACATAGAAATTCTTCTGTATGCCCTGGCAGGGCTCAGAGCCAGTCCACGAAGCTGAACAGAATTGAGCTGCTGTTCAGAACAGTTACTTAACAGCTTAATTCTCCACACCCCCCCTCACCCCCTTTAGGTGGTAATGCTTGCCAAGTTGAAAATTGTAAAGCAACTAGCTTGTAATTAAATGGGCAGAGTAACCTAGGTGAAGCAGCTCAGCTGTAGAACCCCTGTGACTAGGGTTAAGCCACCAAAGACTAACAAGGGGTCCCGATAGTTTAGTGCTTGTTTCTGCAATGTCGTCTTTCTTTACCCTCTGCATTCCCTGGTTTATCACTGACAAGTTCCTTCTTCCTGAGAGCTGGAATCCTTAATGACTAAATCCCTCCTCACAGTGCCTTAATCTATGATCAGTATTTGCCCTGATTAGGCTCTGGACTCTTGGTTTTAAACACCGGTGGAAATGATTCTGTTCTGATTCCTCATTATCTTAAGCGATGGGTAACACACAGTTCTGCCATGGTGCTGATGCCCAGGTGTCAGAGTGCGTTTGTGCAATAGCAGAGTTGTGCTGCAAACATCTGGCTCAGTATGGGACAGACAGTCTCATTTGCAGCTGTAAGATACAGAGCTTGTGGATATCTGTCAGTTATCGGATAAGTAATGTGGTATATACCAATAAGCCTCACAAGATGATCTCATCAAGGCGCCTTATTTGCTTGCTTGTAAGGGAATTACGGCTAAATCTGCAGTGATAGAACCAGGTCAGCCCCACAGGAGATCATTTTGTCTGATGCCAGGTGGAACCACATGCTATTTGTCCTTAGAACAGTGATTATTCTACATTATTTCCTTTGAGACTCAGCTAAGGTAAGGCAGATTTTTTTTCAACATGTAGGTTAGCGTCAAGTCATTAAAGAACACTTCCAAATATTAAGGCTGATGTTTAACAGTTTATTCCCAAAGCTAGGCAAACTCATTCGTGACAATTCCTTTTAAGATCATCTGCAAGCCTAAGTTGTGAAATAACTTATGAGGTCAGCACACTGCTGCAGGTGGAGGGGTGACAGACAAGGTTGTCTTATGTCTTAAAATAATCAGTTTAATGAACTGCTTCTAAAATAACTGGCCTGCATATTAATGATGTCCCTCTTCCTTAATTAGGCAGCACTGAAATACTGTGTTGAATAGTCTCTTGCAATGAAGGACAGAATTGACTTGTTACTTCAGGAAAGGTTTGGTTTTTTCCATTTTCCTCTCAGCCTGCAACAGTACTTGCCAGGCTGGAATGGGAACAGGAGGATGCTTCTGTTTCCATGTTGAGGTTTGCCACTCTTAATCTGCCTGGACACTTTTCCACTGTAATTATGTAGATATGATGAATGCTAAGTGATAGAATGAGATCACTTATCTATGGCAGGTTCCGGGGGCAGCCAGCTTTAACTAAAGGAAGTCGCATTAAGTTGCAGTGGGACAGTGACACAATGACAGAGCAGTCCCAGCACATCGAGCTGAGAGCATTCTGAATCTCTGGGCATGGACTGGATTCAGAACCTCCTCTGTTCTCACCCTCTGCCTTTTATTTCAGATAAGTCAAAATCACTCTTGTACTCCAGCGAGGGGGGTAGGTTTATGGTAGCTGGGGAAGCAGTTTTAACCCTTGCTTCTGTTTCCTTGCACTCTTACTACATGGGTAACCATGGAAGACAGCCAGATGAGAAAACAAGTGATTTGAGATGCCAGAACATGTTAAGAGGAAGACAAACCAGAACACAATTGCTAAACCCAGTAGGTGTGTCCATATGCTATAATGGATCTTCTCTGTCTGCTCATCCTAGTAATTGTAGAGGAGATAGAGATGTTTAAGACTCATAACAGACCTCCAGGCAGAGGAAGCTGTAAAGTGAGAAACAATTTAATACAGTGAAGCATAGAGTTGTGCTGAGCAAAAATTTAAAACTAAAAAGGGTGTTCCTGAAAAACTCTTTCACTGTGAGGGTGATAGAGCACTGGAACAGGCTGCCCAGAGAGGTTCTGGAATCTCCTTCTTTCTGGAGACTTTCAAAACCTGCCTGGACGCATTCCTGTGGCTGCCCTAGGGGATCCTGCTCTGGCAGGGTGGTTGGACTAGATGATCTCTAGAGGTCCCTTCCAACCCCTGACATTCTGTGATTCTGATGGAACTGCTTTAGCAAAGCACTGCGTTTCTGTAAATGAGATTCAGGGACAATTCTGAGTGCAAGTATGGAGAAAACATAATTATGGATGTATTGCTGAAGAGAGGATGCTACTACTAAAAGTTCAACTAGCCACAGGCATGTAAGCTATGCATGCTTCTGAGACAGCCTCAGGAAAAAAGCTTTTGTTGAGAACATATATACCACAAACAACTATTCTAAATTTACAGCAAAAATACATGCTAATAGGTTTGGTTTTTTTTTTTTTTTAGAGAACTTCCATTGAAGGGTAAGATATCAGCTATATCACTTGTTTGAAATTTATTTTGGAAAGATTGCCAATATATTAGTAAAGTTGTTCAACTTCATATTGAAAATCAGTCTGTATGGACAGATCACGTAAGTCATTGGAAATTATTTCTTTAGATTTAGGAATCTGCGAAAAAAACCAGTCCCAACTGCACATTTAATCACAAAATTCAAATCACTGTACAGTAAGTCAGCTTTCATGTCAAAAAGAATTATGCATGCCCTTAACCTAGACTTTTTCAAATTTCCCAGCACAGAAGAAAAACAGAAGCCACAGTTTATGTAAACTTGCACTGCATATGTAGCATTGCTGTTTTTATTGCAGTGCAATAGTCTTGCCAAGAGGTGTTTGTCATCAATTTGAAGAAAGCAGTTACACCTGTCCACAACAGGGCATGAGGAGACAAGCCTTCAGCTGATGAATAGCAGCTTAACTCTACTCCATCCAGCTCAAGTCAGACAAGCTGCAGCTTTCACCTGATGAAAAGCTCACCACGTTCCTTTTGATACATCTCTGTCAGCTGTTGACTTTTAAACAAATACAGCCAGAACTTCAGGTAGCTAGAGGTGAAAGGACCTAATGTAACCACACTTCCACATTCAGGAATCACAGGGAGTTGATGAAATCTCAGGTGACTTTGTGTATGAGGGTTCAGCAACCCTCGCTCAACCACTCTGTGATGGCAAGCTTTTAGTCAGTGCAAAGAGATTACAGAACTATTAAATGATCTTAGGTCCTTTCAGAAAGCTTTATTGAATACTTTTGAATTTGTTACAGTATCAGTACATGGCATTTTGTATTAGCCTGCTTTACACTTTTGAACCAGTTTCACACTGTTACAGGAAGCAGGTGCTACCATCTTCCATAACAAGTATTTTAGTTTGGAAGCATGTATGGTCTTGTTTGAATGTGACACTGACAGGCCTGAAGACAGGATCGCTTTGTCACACAATGACACCACAGGCAAAGAAAATGGATCTCTTTAAACACTGTCATGCTGGTAAACCATATGGCTGTTCCAAAGGCTCTCCCCTTCTGCAGTCTTAACCAAAAAAAAGACAGATGCATCCCCAAGCTGCCATACTCTGTTGTTCATCCCAAAATAGGCACTAACTTTTAGGCTTGTAACAATTCTAGTGGTAGAAATTTGTTCAGTTATTATGGGAGTGAGACAAATTCACGTTATACAGACTACAACTTTGTGTGCAGATCATATCTTACTGTGTGAGAAAATCACTCTATATGGGATTCTCAAGCCCAATGTTAATTTTTCAATTATTTACATTAATTTCCTAGATACTTTGTGTGTCTACCTTGTGCAATTAACTTTCCTGTTGCCTTATTTGTTAAATCCACGGTGGCAAATGCAAGATTTCTTCCTTGCTTCAAAATCTGAGCTGTAATCAGTATCTCTTCTCCAATCTTAGCAGCAGAAGTGTATCTTCAATGAAGAACAAAACGAACAGGTAAGAGGTTGTACTGAGCACAAATCTAAGAATATTCCTGCGTTTTATACTATCATGGAGGGAATTAGTAAAAGTCAGTGAAAGAGACACATCCCTCTCTAACTGCCTTCTTGCGAATGCCCACTTCATAAACCCTTTCTCTACTGCAGTGGTAATTCAGTGTAAGAGTTCTCTGAGAAAACTGAGGATAGGAAGAAGCCCATTGGCATGGTTCTGAGGAAAAGTCCATTTTGGAACAGAAACAATTAGGTTAAAGGTTCAGCTCCAGGTCCTATTCCAGACACTGCTGGCTCCCTGCAGCCTTTCTAAACTAGTTGGGCTGGGTCAGCCACAAAATGTTACAAAAACTCCAGAAGGTTATTTCTATAGGGAACCTAAGCACAAGTGAGCTGCTGCCCATAACCTGGTCAGAGTAAAGTCATGGAAATCTGGGAGGCCTTCAGACTTGCCAGGTTTATTGCTGTTTTCTTTCAATAGGTAACCTTTTATTCACATGAGTACGAAGGGTGTGCTTTTAAAACACATCCCCCAGGGAATAGGAAGAAATTCCACACATATCCCCCCCCACCAAAAAAAAGCCTGGAAAGAATTAGGAGGAACACAATCCAACCATGATCTTGAGGTAAGGGAAGAATATTCAAACGTCAGAATTACAGAGGAGAATGTATAATTGCTGGATATAAATCCTACCGAGATAAATTTCATCAGCCTGCCCATTTTTATACATGATAGTGCATCAAGGGTATGTCAGTCATGCCTAATGCTAATGTAGCACAAACCCCGTTAATTGACAAGGGGCAGGGTTTCAGGCTTATTCTCAGAGGCTGCTGCTGATCCTCTTGTGATTAAAAATGATGATAAAAAAGTTTCTGTTTCTTTCTCTTCTTTCCATTATTAAAATAGCTTCTTCCAGCCAACTATTTAAAAAGCTCTTTCCCAAATCCAAGGAAGTTGTATTATAGCAATATTCTATATCCAATCTCACTTGTTCAGTGGAAGCAGTAGGCTGGGTTAATCAAAGCTTTTAATGCTGCTTCACATTACATTTCCTAAAGATTATGCTACTCGATCATCTCGGATCCACTCCAGAGACAGCACTTTCTTAAGATTTTAGCCTTTATGTAATCAGGCTGGCATACTTGATAGTGTATATAATTCAGATGTTAGCCTCTGTTATACTACCATAGCAGAAAAATACCCCAAACATAATCATTGGACAATTTTAGGTTTTCATTTACAGTAATTTCCTAGTCATAACAGTGGTAGTATAAGGCTTAGAGAGATGCTCCAATTCTCCCTGCCCTATGAAAAAAATCAGAAGGTGCTCAGGGGGAGTGGAGGCTACCAGTAAAGATACAGATCACTCCACACACACTTCTGAAGATTTTTTCTTTTTAAAGACAGTTTTGATGAGGGGTTACTTTTCAAAATTTTTAATGCTCTCTATCAGTTATTCCAAATAGGATTACTGTAGTTCCAATCAATCATAATCACTTCACTGCAAGTAAAGAATCAAAGCTGACAACCTATAATAGTATGATCAAAGAAGGTTTCAGAACAACTTTTTTATATTTAAGACACTGATTTAAATTTCTATTACAGGAAGAACTATTCTCAGTATAAAAGGATCTTTAAATGAGCTAGAGCAAAGGAATCTTCTTCCACTGAGAAATTCTGATTCCATTTGTAATTTACCAGCTATGTGAGCATACAACAAAGTTAAACTGTTTCCTGTCTTAGTACTTTGCCTATTTTAACATTTGATAGACTAGTACTAAAAAGGGTTTATGGAAAGCTGCCTATCCTAGATGTTGGTGTTTGAGGGTACACGCTAACAGATCTTCACAAGCGAAGACAGAAGTTGAGTCAGTTTCATAAGACTAAAATTCACCAAATATCAACATCCCTTTACATTCTAGGAACGTACAGATACCGTCTTTTAAATGCATGTAACAAATTCCAGCTTCAGTTTTGCAACCAAATGGCAATATCCCCAAATACATTATCTTCTGCTTAATTTATCAAAACAAGAGTTCCGAAACAAAAGAAACCTTTTTTTTTTTTTTTTCAGTGAGTACTGCAGCACAGAAATTAAGTACCGTGGAGTCAAGATTGTGTTAGGTGAAGGAAAGTTAGTATGTTCTGATGAACCTGGTGGATGATACCTACGTGATGTTCATGTCCACGCTGACCCCAGGCACTGCTCTTTCAGTGTACAGCAATGCTGTTGTTGATACCACATCCACAAGCGTGGCTGTCAAACCTCCGTGTAATGTGCCACCTCTGTTTGTGTGCTCCTCCTCTACTTTCATTTCACAAACAACTTTTCCAGGAGTTGCAGAAAGAAGTTTCATCTGTATAACCAAAAAAGGAATACAAAGCTTAGTGACGATTGCGCCACCACCTGCTATTGCCCTGAATCAAACTGAAATCTTGTTTAATTCTGGACTTGTGAGACGAATTAAAAGAGGAAAAATAATAGTTCAACTGCCACATTAAGTATTTCCATAAAATTTAAGCAGAAGATTGTTGCCTTAGGAAAACTTGTACTTCCGGTGCAGATAAACATGTAAACTGAAAGCTTAACAAAACTTCAATACTTGCGATGCTCTCAGGAATTGCTCAGGAGACAATATTCTCCTTCAGTTTTCTTTTGCTTTAACCTGTCACTGAAAAGCCAGATTAGAAGGAACAAAAAATTGCTCTATCTGTGTGTATCATAATTGTGAAGGCCCATTTGTTAGCTCACAAAATGGAAACGAGACTGATAGTAATTTATTAACCATTGTATTAATCATTATACTAGAGCAACCTCAGTGAAAATCAGTATTTTGAAATGAGCACTAAAAATGCTAATAAGATCAGCCTCCCTGAACTGAAATTCATATATGTGGATAGAAGTATCCAAGGCTGTAACACCCTGTATTTATTATGCATTTATTATGCATGGCATCGTGATTTGCATATACAATTTTATTCCAGCCCATAGGTGTTAAAGAGAAAATTACAGGACATCTACGGTACCATGCTTCCCCCTGTAACCAACACAAGAACTTGGATTTTTGAGACCAAGAAGTTACTGCAATTCAGTATTTTAAAATCTTTTTTTCAAGTTTCTTCAGTTAGTAGCATTATATTCAAAATCTGAAAGGAGATGCAAAACTAGGGTAAGTTCAGCATATATATATTTACATCTACAACTAAGACTGAAGTATCTTTAGACTGTCACAAGTGGGCATATTATAATTTCTATTAATTTTCTAATTGTTCGCAAAGTGGGGGTTTTTTTTTGACTTATATGTTTCCATACTGTATCAGCTGAGCTGACTTAAATCTTTTTAATCTTCAAAGGAATTAAGATTGAGCCATCTCCAGTTTCACTAATCCTTATTTATGATGCAGTGTAGGAGCTCAGTCAGGCAGTGTCCCTTTCCAATATGCCAAAGTTTATCCAAATTTTGCAGAGAAATGATACTAAAATAAATGGTGATGTAGCACACAGTCCATCTATGAATGGAAAAAGCTGGAATTAAGCAGAGGGGAAATAACTGAGGCAGTGTCCCAATACAAAAACAGCACCTCGAACATGGAAAATCCCAAGACCTAAACCAGGCATGCTGTACTGCACTGACTGGAGGCCATAGGTTTTTTGACAGAATTTCGAATGAGGGCTTCACTGACAACACGGGGAGCAGATGGTTTCAGCTACCTGCGGGGAGTTCTCCGATCCGTCAGCGAGGCAAGGAAAGCATCTGGTTTCATTTGTCATCGCTTTGATCTGGCACTAGCTGCCTGTTCTCCTTGACGAAAATAGTTCAGTATTTGAACGCTTCCAGGACTTAACAGCCAGAGCTGCTGGTTTGTACTTCTCCAGCCCTTCTGCTCCTGTCCTCCTACATGTCTGCCTCGGTGAGCAGAATGCTGCTCTGGCTTCCA
>NW_009706578.1:0-1716 GCF_000703405.1 Apaloderma vittatum | reverse complement strand
CAGTCATTAAGCCCTGTGGAGATACCTCACTGGAATTAAACCAAAAACTAAGTCTGGTGCTGGAGCGGAAAAGTTTGAGGCAAAAATCTGTCTTCTCCAGAACAGGAAAAATCCTGGAGTCCTCTGCTCTTGTGAGACCCCACCTTGAATACTGCGTCCAGTTCTGGTGTCCCCAACATAAAACAGACATAGATCTGTTGGAGCATGTTCAGAGGAGGGACACAAAGACGATCTAGGGGCTGGAGCACCTCTGCTATGAGGATGGGCTGAGGGAGCTGGGATTGTTCAGTCTTGAAAAGAGAAGACTTCAGGGGGACCTAATAGCTGCCTTCCAATACCTGAAGGGAACCTACAGGAAGGCTAGGGAGGATCTATTTACAAGAGTGTCCAACAACAGGAGAAGGGGAAATGGATCTAGGTTAAAGGAAAACAGATTTAGATTAGATCTTAAGAAAAACTACGAGGGTGGCAAGACTCTGGAATAAATTGTCCAGGGAAGTTGTGGCTGGCTTCTCCCCTTGAAGGTGTGGCTGCCTCCTCCCTTGAAGTGTTTAAGGCCAAGTTGGACAGAGCCTTGAATAACCTGATCTAGTTGAGAGGTGTCCCTGCCCATGGCAGGGAGGTTGGATTAGATGATCTCTAAGGTCCCTTCCAGCCTAGGCCAGTCTATGATTTAGTTACGGTAAGAAAGGCTTCAGGTATCTCCCAGAAAAAAACAGCAAGTACTTCAAATTCGAACAAAACTATACGTTTACTGTTGTTATGATTATGTTCATAGCATTGTGATTCTAGAAGGGAGACTGCAAAAAAGGTCTAGAAGTAGGAGCAAGTAGGAAGCCTGTCTCCCAAGGCTTAACTTCTACCTGAACTGAAATACTGCATTTGCTCGCCATCTCGTGGGTAAAGGAGAGTGAAGTTACCACAGTGGACTCTTCATAAATAAATGACCTTTTTATACTTAAAGCTTCATACTTCATATATATATATATGAGACCAAAATGTCATGGGGAAACAACAAGAGCTGCTTTGCAAATAGTTCATTTCTCTTAAAGGTGTTGGATCACGGTGCTGTCAATGAAAGCGCTGCCTGCAATGTTACATTTGCACCTCTACAACACAAAACATAAATTTTGACACAGCTGGTTTTCAGTTTTCCTAGACGTGTTCACTGCACCACTCCGCACCACAGTTAACACAAATAAACAGAGATTAATCAGAGAATTCTAGCGTGGCGAAATGTAATGAGCATGCTGAAATCGCTTCTACGCGGCAGCTAACTACTGCACGCCACAAAATTCAAGACAACTTTCAAGTTTTTTGATCATAAGGTGTCAGGAGAGCTGTATGAGGCGCGTTTGCGCAGGCCAGGCCCTGGGCACAAACTGAGGCCCTTTCAGTCCGACTTCCAGGTGAGGCCGGAGGTGTCCTAACAAGCTACCTTTTAAAATTCTTTTTAACGGAAAGGAGTAGTAACTTATTTCATAATTTCGTAGCCCGGACAGTTCGCTTGGTCACAGGTACTACCAAGGGGAGCACACCAGTTGCCACACAGCTCACGGAAGGTTATTCGGCCCAATCCCGGCCTGCAGGGAGGTGCTCCAAGGCAGCTCGTGTATTCGGGAAAGAGCTACTGAACAACCATTCCGTCTTCTACCCTGCGTTACCGTCACGGCCACGCAAACCCGTTCGGAGATCCCGAACGCTGAGATAAGGCCC
>NW_009706577.1:606-1875 GCF_000703405.1 Apaloderma vittatum | reverse complement strand
GAAGCTTTGGGGATGCTTTTTGGGAGCTTTGAAAGACCAAAACAGTGTATTTGCTACCTACTAGACAGTTAGATTTTATTCCTACTTTAATCGCCGTAATGTAGAAGATTATTTTTTGATCCCCTAACTGATGTTGTAAAATGGCAGGTGAAAATGTTTACTATTAGCAGAGTCAAACACCTTCCTGACAGCATATGTGCTTGAGTAGGCTCAGCCTCATTTTTGGTGTGGAAGGCAGGAGAATTGTGAGGCTACCGTTGGCTTGAATTTCTTTTCAGTGGGCTCTGTGTTTTGTCATGTTGTTACTTTTTGATTCGCTTTTCAATGTGCCACTTCTGGAGGACTGGTCCTGGTTCACTTTTTAAACCTTGAATTTTCTTCGATGAGTAGTGAGCAGGCAAATGTATCTTCCTTCTTAGTACAGAAATGTAAAGACATCAAAGTGAAATCCATGGATGATACTGGTGGATATTTTAGAGAAAGGGTCTAAGCAAGTGAGCCTTTAATGATAATGTGCTTGCCACCTGACAAGCCTGCGCCGCTGCGCAGGGAGGACCCTGCCTGCGACCAGCCCACGGATCCCACCGCTGCCCTGGTTAGTGGGTCCCAACAGACCGTGGCTGCTCTGCAAATTTTCCCTCTGCTACTTCTCTGCTGCTTCCTTCCCTGCCGTGTTCTCTGTCACGCAGAGGGCATTCTGCTGATAAGAATGGCAAAGTTTCATTCAGTCATGTGCTCTGTGCTGGTGCATCTTGGTGCTGTGAGGTGAACGTGGAGCTGTTACTCAGCCTTATGGTGCGTATGTGAAGTAGAAGTGAGAGGTTTCTGATCGCTGCAGTGTATTTAGAGCTGGGCTTTATTTTTTTTTTTTTTTGGTCAGGCGCCAGGTCATTTCTTCTTTTGGCCTCTGACATGTGAACTACTGATTTTCTTGTCGATATTAGCTCTTCTTCTTAGGAAATAGAATTTTGCGTTACTGTCAGTTTCTGATACGTTCTTGACAGCCCATATGCCTGAGTAAGGTGAGATTGTCTTGAAAAGGATCATTAATTCTTCCCTATGTTTATTTTATTCTTTGCAGTGTTTCTGTTTCTCTATAGCGACCGATGGAGCGACAAAACATCTTTGCATTTGTCTGTACTTTGATATCTAGCTCAAGTCTGTGGTGTTACGGTTGAAGATGTTTGTAATATGAGGGTCAAAGAATACCATGCAAGTTGTGAAAGGTTGAAGATGGATGTCATGGGACCTCTGTCGGGGGACACAAGC
>NW_009706577.1:0-258 GCF_000703405.1 Apaloderma vittatum | reverse complement strand
TGTAGCTGACAGTTTGTGAAAGATTAGGTCCCTTACATCTGTCTGTCTTGTATGTTCCTTTCATGTTTACAGCTGTAAATGAAAGACTTTCATAGAGATATTTCCTTAAAATACACCTGGAAGTAATGCTCTTGCTTTTCACCTACCATAGCCATTTTCTGCCAGTCGTAGTCCCTCTGAGACGTATATAAAGTAAAAGCGAGAAGAATGTTCTCAAATAAAACAGCGGGTCTGCTTCTTTCTTTCCACAACAGCTAC
>NW_009706576.1:9743-14161 GCF_000703405.1 Apaloderma vittatum | reverse complement strand
AAATTTTAGCCCCACCAAATCACCAAAATTTCACAAATTTCTGACTTGGAGTGTGCTCTAACCAGGGAGAGCAGGAGGTCCAAAGGAGACATGCCTCAGTATGGGTACCCGGTGGTGGTACCATGGTGGCTGGAGACTTTTGTTCCTCAGGTGGAGATAAGGTAACTCCTGCTCAGGGCCACCACACCAGTCGCCTCTCCAGCAGCAAACCAACCTGCTCCCCCAGGCAGAGGCTTTAAAGCCAATATGAACCCATCTTCACACACAGAAATGAAGAACCTCCAGGGGAGGTCACCATGGAGGCACGGTGGCCTTAGTTTCACTCCCCAGCTCCGTATGCCCCATCTTTCTGTTTGCAAACCCATACCGCAGCAAGAGAGAGAGCGCTTCTCGGTGCAGCAAGAGAGAGAGCGCTTCTCGGTGCAGCAAGCCCTCCCAAGGGATTTCCCTCTGCTCCTGGGCAGAAGGAGGGTTGGTTGATTTTGCAATGGAGACAAGGCAAGGTTTCACAAGCCCTGAAGAAGATGAGACTGTCTAACCAGCAGACAGCCGGCTGCTTTCAGAACTTGATGAGCTACATCGTCCCACGTGAAGGCATAGGTACTGGGGCAGCCTGGCTGGAAAACCCTAGTTTAATGGTATCTTATGCCTTTTTTTTTTTTTTTTTTTGGTCCAAGTGTAGATGAAAGAAAGAGAAAAGAAGGCTTTGAGTCCTTTTGCCTTTGAAGGATCTCAGAGTGCTTCACGGAGCCTGGCACTGGTGCACAGGTGTCCTGAGATGCATGCTAAGCCCACTGTCCTCAAGGTTTGTGGAAAATTCAGCCTGCTCCTCCTCACCCAGAGTCCCTAGGTGCCCGAGAATGGCTTGTCTCATGTCCAGAGTGAAGATGCTCTACATCGTCCTATCCTCACCAAGTCTTTGCTGGAGAGGGAGGAGCACTGAGCAATGGCCTAGCGGGAGCCCATGGCTGGTATCAGCACCCGCGCTCTGCACAATGCCCGTTTGTTTTGGGTGCTAACACAAAATGACGAAAGGCTCCAGAGTTGCACTGAAAAAAAAATAACCGTCCCTTGCTAATTATTAGATTATGAAACACATTTCATAATCTAATGAATAATGGGGGACGACGACTTTTTTTTATTTTATTTTTTTTTTTTCTGTTTGAATCTGGATTTTTTCATTGTTTGCCCCGCAGATTTTGTTGGTACGTTGAAACAGGGATGTGAAAAGAATGGGAAGGCTGGGTTTTATTTGTGCCTTGCCTGTTAAAGCTGTGACTTGGCTCACACAGTAAGTGCAAACAATTCTCTCCTGGCAAGTGTTCAGTGGAGACATTACTGATGACAGACTTTATTAACTGCAGGTTTGCTTGTTATTAAATTCGCTCTGTGCTAGTTTCCGAAGCTGCTGGCCTGGCCGGCTGCATCGTATTAGGATCTTTAGGAAGAAAGAAAAGAACAGAACATTGTATGCAGCGGAGCCAGCGATGAGGAGATAGGGAAGCCAGCAATGCGTTTCGCTTTGGGAAGGAGACCCAAGGAGATAATTAATGGCTACGTTTAAAACAAACATTAGTTTGTTTTATTGAGTTAATTCAAGCCATGCGCTAGAGATCCCCGGTTTCCAGGGAGGCCAGGTGAAGCTGGGGATGTGTTCCCATGTCAGCACGCTCAGTGCTGCAGGAGGTCAACGTATATTGCATTAATTGCTTGGGGGAGGAAAAAAAAAACAACCCACCATTAAAGCACAAGCATGTTTCTAATTTCTCAAAGCTGTGTTTAAAAGGCTTCCCTTCCCCTCTCCCACCCGAGCTATTGTATCTACAGCATGCCACCAGTGGCTGCCTTTCTATATAAAAATATAAATCTTATATAGTCTTAATTCCATGGGACTGAATGCCCTTCATCGCTGTGGTTACCAACCCTAACAGCCCAGGCAATGTTAGCAATTAAGAGGGGTGAGTTTTCAAAGGCTGGTCGCTGGGTATTTCCTGAATATTGGGTCCCTTGCAAGGTGTCCCACCTCCAGCAGCCATCAGATAGTGATTCCTGGGAGGACTCTTAGCCAAAAGCTTTTTAACAGATGGGAGCTGCTCAAATGTAACAGAGCAGGAATTGATCCACAGTAGCCAAAGATGGGAAAACGGGATGATTTTCACAGAATCGCAGAATGTTCGGGGTTGGAAGGGACCTCTGAAGATCATCTAGTCCAACCTTCATCCCAGCATACCTAACCACTACACCACAGCCTCAAGTGCTAGATCTACTTTTTTTTTAAACACCTCCAGGGTTGGTGACTCCACCACCTCCCTGGGCAGCCTGTTCCAGTGCCTCACCACTCGTTCAGTAAAGAACTTCCCCAGAATATCCAATCTAAACTTACCCTGACGCAACTTGAGGCCATTTCCCCTTGTCCTGTCATTAGTAATTAGAGAGAAGAGACCAGCACCAGCCTCACTCCAGCCTCCTTTTAGGTAGTTGTAGAGGGCAATAAGGTCTCCTCTCAGCCTCCTCTTCTCCAGACTAAACAAACCCAGTTCCCTCAGCCGCTCTTCATAGGGCATGTTTTCCAGACCTCTCACAAGCCTTGTTGCTCTTCTCTGCACCCACTCCAGCACCTCGATGTCCTTCTTGTACTGTGGTGACCAAAACTGGACACAGTACTCGAGGTGCGGTCTCACGAGTGCCGAGTACAGGGGCATGATCACCTCCCTCCTCCTGCTGGTCATTTTTTACACAGATTGCCTTAGATGCTAAAGCATGCCCTGTAAGGTGTTGGCTTACCCTCATCAGCCTGAATCAACATAACCATAATTTCATGTCAACGAAAGCAGACATCTGGTCTGATTCACAATCTGGGTTGGTAATTTGGTGTTTTGAGCACAGTTCTGCTATGAGACTGGCTGTTTAGGTTAATTGCTGTAGTTAAATTTGTCAGGTTGCGTCCAGGAATACAGTTCTTTCCCTCCAGAAGATGAGAAATTCACAGGGGGAAAAATAAGTTAGTGTGTTTGTTGTTTGTTTGGTTTTTTTTTTTAGTTGTTCTAATGGAAAAATCTCCTTTCATCTTGGTTTTGGAGGAAAAAAAAGAAAACTGTGCCTGTAGCCCAAGTCACCCAGTGAGTTTTGTGGTTGAGAGATGAGAGTTCCTCCAGCCAAGAGGGTGCAAAGGAGTGACGTAACTGGGATATGCTGGGAGGGTTTGCTTTCGTGACATCTCTCCTCAGGTCCACTTTGGCCCATGGCAGCTTGTGGCCAGTGAAGATCTGAAGCCCTGAGCTGCTTCTGGACTCCATCCATATGTCTTTTAGCGATCAAAAACTGGGGAAGGGAGGGGAGAGAATAATGAAACGCTTATTTTTCCTCATTCTTCCCTTTGGGGCTTTTGTACTACCGCTAATGATATTTGGTGAGAGTCTATGTTTTGCAATTTATCGCTCTGGCACACAGATGAAGGGGCTGGTCGGTCTATTGATCTCTGTTTTTCCCTGTGAGACCGCAGACGTTGTGTTGTTTGGTTTTATGCCTTGGAAGCCTCCCTGGTGACCTGGACCTGAAAAGGGTTTCTCCAAGTCTCCGTTCCTGTGCTTGCCACGTAGATGCTGTGTGACCTTGGGTGGAGGTAGACAAAGTCCTCTCCTCAAGGTGGGCTGAGCTTCTGAGGTGGAGAAACACCACAAGAGCTTTGCCTAAAAGGTAGCATCCGCCTTTCAGCTAGTCCTAATTTAATTTGATTTGCACAGACCACTCACTGCTCAAAAGGTGCGTCTCAGCACAGCCCCATCACCCCGGAAATACTGGAGGAGTTTGATTTCTGGCGGTCCCAAGCACAAACACAAGTTGGGCAATGAGCAGATTGAGAGCAGGCCTGCAGAGAAGGATTTGGGGGTGTTGGTAGATAAAATAACTGGACGTGAGCCAGCAGTGCCCACGCGAAACCCAGAAAGCAAATCACGTGCTGGGCTGCGTCAAGAGAAGCGTGGCCAGCAGGGTGAGGGAGGGGATTCTGCCCCTCTGCTCTGCTCTGGTGAGACCCCACCTGCAGTTCTGAGTCCAGCTCTGGGGTCCTTGGTACAGGAGAGACATGGACCTGTTGGAGCAAGTCCAGAGGAGGCCACAAAGATGCTCAGAGGGCTGGAGAGGAGCTGTGAGAACAGGCTGAGAGAATTGGGGCTGTTCGGGCTGGAAAAGGCTCCAAGGAGACCTTATAGCAGCCTCCGTGTGCTTAAAGGGGGCTACAGGAGAGATGGGAAGGGACCCTTGATCAGGGAGTGTAGTGATAGGACAAGGGGAACAGTTTCAAACAGAAAGAGAGTTGATTTGGATTGGCCATAAGGAAGAACATCTTCACTGCGAGGCTAGTGAGACCCTGGCTCAGGTTGCCCAGAGCAGCTGTGGCAGCCGCTACCCGGCAGGGT
>NW_009706576.1:4490-9718 GCF_000703405.1 Apaloderma vittatum | reverse complement strand
CCCCTCCCTGGCAGTGCCCAAGGCCAGGCTGGACGGGGCTTGGAGCAACCTGGGCTGGTGGGAGGGGGCCCTGCCCAGGGCAGGGGGGTCAGAACGAGATGATCTTTAAGATCCCTTCCAACCCAAACCATTCTATCATTCATTCTATTATTTTAAGTAATAACTTGTCTCAGTCAAAAGGTTTAGAGTGTGTCTTCTCTGTTGTACACTCATTTTCTGTAAGCCTGATAACTCCTCTTAATCTGAGATTGCTTTATCTCCTATCTTGCTATATTGATAAAATAAATTGCAGGAAAAGTCCATATACTGTTAGGACATCCAGGGGAATGGATGTTTAAAGGATGTCCAGGTTAAAAAAAAAAATAAAAAAAAATCCTGTTGCATCCAACCTGGAAAATTGTCAGAAAACTACAATCAAGGAAAACTAGCTCCACACCCCCCCCCCTTCATTTTCAGAAAGTGGGACATGAATGTTTTATCTGGGAGTCTCCCTCCCCAGCTTGTGAACACAATGAAGATTGTGTCTCAGGTACGTTGAAGCTATTTTGCTGCTGCTGGTGAATTTAGATGGGAAAAGCCAGGCACAAAAGGCCTTAAGTGATTTGGCTCAATTAACTATAATTTATGAAGCCTAATTCCCCATTTACTAATCACAGTGTCACACAATGGCCGTGATTTCAGAAATTGCTTAAATATGTGCCTCTGCTATACTAGATGTTAAACATGTGCATAAAAATAGACAGATGGGCCATTTTTTGAAGGAGAACTGTTTTCCTCCACCCAAACTTACTTCTTAAAAGCAAGCGAGCTTTTATCTCGCTAGAATTTAACCCCTCGCTTCGCATTTACCTGTTTTGAGGAGGGAAGTGTTTGGAGAAAGGAGGGAGAGCTGCAGCCTGAAAAACTCTGACGTTTTAAAAACTCTCTGCTCAAAGTCTTCCCACGAGACAGGGGGCTGCAGGAGCTGCCATTGGGGGTCCTCTGGCCAGTGGGTCTCAATGAAGTCCTCGGGGTCAGTAAGGAAGAAAAAATCGTCATGCCTGCAAAGCGAGAGGAGAAGACACCATGGAAGGAGCAAGAAAAACTCTTGGCATCCTGCATGGCCGTGATGCTGTAAGAAAAGGTATCTTCCTACACACATCGACTTCAGTAAGGAATGACTGAGCTGTCTCTATTTTCTGTTGTCCCTGCAAAGATGCCTAGAGCTAAAACTGCTCTTCCTGGCCTCTTCCAGCAACCAGTGATGACCCAAGGAGCTGCAGAGGAGATCATTTTACCGAGTGATCCCTCTACCAAAGCCTGTTACTTGAGGATACATTTCACTGTGACGCCTGATCCTGGTTTCAAGCTCTTCCAAGAATTTACGTATGATTTAAGAAACCAAACGCATCTGGGTTCCAATCTGAACGTGCCTAACTTGGCTTTGCAACCAGCATGCCTGCTCAGGTGTTTGCTGAGGGGGTCAGCCTGCAGATGTGTGCTCAGCCTTGTGTCGGGGTCATCCTGTGAAACCCTTTTGCATCTGTTGACCTGAAGCTTTTGAGGACACCATGTTGGAGAAGCTATTACATCTGCCTGTTGCTCTAGGTGATGTTTCATGCTCTTTCTTCTCTTTTCCCCATGCTCAGCTAAAAACAACCTGCACTCACTGGTGTTATAAACTGGTCTCAGCAAGACAATTACCTTTTAGAAACTCCACAATTATTTCATTATGCATTATTAGAGAGAGAGAGAAAAAAATAAAATGCAATCCTCTAATACGGTTAATGGAAATTATTAACTTGTACAAATAACTTTCATGAGAGTCATTATTTGCTTAGCATGGGCTGAGAAATCTCAAGTAATTACATATGGAACCACAAAAGAGCAAAGTTGCTGTGAAAATGAGGATTTGTTACTTCATAAGTGACACTCGTTGCAGATTAAAAACAAGTTGCAGGGGGGAGTTATAATCTGAAAAATTGCTACCACAGCTCAGGGTATAAGGCACTTATGGTAGATGTTTACATGTATATGGTCCATTTTTGCATGAGGTACATGAGAACCCACCATAGTTGAGGATGAGCTCTCTGGACCTTCTGCAAGTAGCCTCTGGAGGCGTAGGGGCTCAAGGCCTGGAGAACCTAGACTTTAGGGAGTATATTGGAAGGGTTGGGTTGGCCATTCTGGGATGTGTCCAAAGCCAGATTGAGCCTTTTCCATTTGTTTTGGGGACCATGTCTCCAGTGATGGCCAGGGAAGAGGTATCTCACCTGGGCATGAACAACCTGCTCTCTGCATCCACAGTCCCTGCACCCCAGCAAGCATCCAGGAGGCACCACTGTCCTTCCAGCTCCACCGCGTTCCACATGTGGCTGCTCTTCTGCTGCTGGCACCACCGACCTCCACGGGAGCCTGGGCTCCGGCCAAACCCCGAGACCTCCACGCAGCTCAAACCCGCCTCTCTGTCCAAGAAGAGCCAGGAGGGAAGATAACTGCAGACCAAACACTGCTTTGTGCTTGCTTTCTTGGAGAGCAACACAACCTGCATGGTAAGTACAACCTCTGTCTTAAAGTGAGGGCCCCACTCGTGCAAGCTGTTAGCTAAATTCAGGTTTTATCCAATCCCCTGCTTTCCGCATAGCTACTCCCAACCCTCATCCCTCCTATCTTCGGTTCTGATCAATCTGTAAAGCCATATATGCTACTCCACCCAAGCAGAGGAGAAGGCAGCTGATGTGCCGAGGGACATGGTGGGTAAATGATGTCGATTATGTGGTAAGACACATGCCAGATATAGGTCCCCACCACAGATCTTCAGGGGGGCAGGAGAAGAAAGCCCAAAGTGAGTTTTACCTGCACATTTCCTGGCATAAATGGGCATAACCAGAACACACAGCTCTTCCCGTTTGCAGGACCTGCTCAGGCATGTGGATCTTCTGAGACAGCCCCAAGAAGCCGTCCACATCATATTCTAGGAAAGGGAGAATACCACGCAACTTCAGGCCAGCGTAAGGGTGGGTTTATTATTTCCAAAAGATCCCATTCCTTTTCCTGCCCAACCCTATTTCTCTGCTTACCCACCCTGGAAGCCATGACAGCTCTTCTATCCATCATTATTCAAGAGTGTGACAATTTCCCACACGAGCAAAGAATGGCCAAAGCCTTGGGGGGGAGTTGGGTCCCCAGTGCATGTAAACAGCTGTTGCGCCATTCAAGCGAGGTACAGGGACAATCACATTGTCTCGCACACATGGATGTAGTAGGGTAAAGCAGCACGAAGCGACTGCATTGTGTTGAGGCTCCTGTGTCCCCAGATGACCACTGATGAGCATAGCTCAGCCTCAGTGAATTTACATTATCAGGGGAACAACCTGCAGTGGGTTGAAGCCGAGCGCACAGGGGACAGTTGGGCTTCACCGGTGTCTCTGGGGGTCTGGCACCCGAGTGCCAGTGGAGCAGGTGTAATTTACAGGATGGAGGGTCCCATGGGGGAAGCCAGTTCCTGCTCCAGGAACTTTCCTGAATTCAAGAGGTGGGTATTTCAGTTCATGACTGCAACAGGGATACTGTGGAGTCTCCATTCTGCAGGGCACAAAGAGCCTAAATCCAGGAGGTGACATACAAAGAAAGAGTTTTTCACGCCTCTACAAAAAAAAAACAACAAACAACAATGGACCCAGACTCACCAATGTTGTGGCAGAGCCAGAACCATATCGCCCGCACCATCTCCAGTTTGCTCTGGGATTTGGCAGTGATCAGGGGAACGATGGCCTGGATGGACAACCCAGCGTGACCAGACTTCAGCTGCAATGGAGAGGAAGGGTGAGTTAAAGAGAATCTGAGCGTCGCCACTGGTTGGACAGGTGACCAATCCACGTGGCAGGCTTGCTGGAAAGAAAATGTACACCACAAAACCCCCAAAGCTGCAATTTGCCACCCCCTTCTAGAAGTCAAAATGCAAAAATACTGTTTGTGGTTTCCCCATTTTCCTAGGCATGGCTTCATAAAAGCCTGAGGGCTGGAGTTGCAAGCTGGAGCAACTGAAGGTGGCATTTCCCATTCCTTTGGAGCAATTGTTTGGGACGTGTCATTGCTCTGGTGCCCTCTCTGTCCAGTCCTACGTGTCCTCTGGCCCAGAAGGTCTTGTCCTAGAGGTGGATCTCTCCAGTGGTGCTACTTTGCAAGTTAATTTACTGCTCAACTAGGAATAGCAGCTTCCCAGCCCTGCACCAATTAAACTCTCAGTCTGTTTATGCAGAAGAGGACCGGATCTGTGGCTCAGGTGCTCTTCTTGAGGCTGCGAAACCTTACTTGAATCTGTGCACGAAAACGAGTGGAAAGAAATTTTTTTATCCCTACCACAAAAATATCACTAACTTTTTAATCCATACCTGACCCCAAAAAAGCCTTTCTGCACCTTTCCTGCCATTCACACATTCCCATTTCTGGGCTCTTCCCTCCTTTGTGATAGCACAGGCATTTTTAGCAGCAGGATTTTCTTTCACTGTGTTAAATTTAGTCCAGCTTGTTTCTCCAGTGTCCTGTCCCTGCTATTTCATTCCTCAATGGCTTTCCTGCCCCAACTGTCTATAAGATAGTTTGACAGAGATGGAAGTTTCTTTCTTTTCATTTGTGGGGAAGGTTGCTTTCGTAAAGACTGAAGATTTTCCTTGGGAATGGGGTTTTAGAAATGGTCGTGCAGCCTGGAGAGAACCTATTTGGAAATGATGGCACTCCTGCTGGTCCCAGCATGGACCATGAGGTTGTTATGAGTGTGTAGCTTCTAGGCAAGAAAATAATGTGAATTATTCCAAAGGAAAAACAAACAAACAAACAAAAACTCAGCTATTAAATATCTAGTTACTTCCTGCCCTGCTGGCACATCTTGGTGCAACTTCAGCCCAAATCCATGCTGTTCATTGTTTCAGCAAACCTAATGAAATTCAGTAGAAACCTAACGAAATTCAGTAAGGACAAGTCTAGAGTACTGCATCTGGGGAAGGAGAACCCCATGTGTCAGTACAGGTTGGGGTCTGACCTGCTGGACAGCAGCTCTGGGGAGAAGGACCTGGGAGTCCTGGTAGACAACAGACTGACCATGGACCTGCAAAGAGCCCTCAAGTCCAAGAAAGCCAGTGGCATCCTAGGGTTCATTAAGAAGAGTGTGGCCAGCAGGTCAAGGGAGGTCATCCTTCTCCTCTGCTCTGCACTGGTGAGGCCTCACCTGGAGTATTGTATCCGTTCCT
>NW_009706576.1:0-4459 GCF_000703405.1 Apaloderma vittatum | reverse complement strand
TCAAGAAGGACAAGGAGAGATTCCAGCACAGGGCTGCTGAGATGATGAGGGGACTGGACTATCTTCTGTTTGAGGAAAGGCTGAGAGAGCTGGTGCTGTTTAGCTTGGAGAGAGGAGCCTGAGGAGGGATCTCATCAAAGCTTATAAATATCTAAAGGGTAGATATCAGGAACATAGGACCAGACTCTTCTCAGTGACAGGACAAGGGGCAATGGGCACAAACTGGAAAGTACGAGGTTGAACCTAGACATAAATACCTCTTTATTGTGCGGGTGCTGGAGCCCTGGCACAGACTGCCCAGGGAGGTTGTAGAGTCTCCTTCTCTGGAGACTTTCATACTCCACCTCAATGCATTCCTGTGAGATCTATTTGAGGGGATCTTACTCCGGCAGGGGGGTTGGACTAGATGATCTTCAGAGGTCGCTTCCAACCCTTAACATGCTGTGATTCTGATTCAGTTAGACACGTTAAAAAGTAGGGCCTAGGTGGAGAGTTGCAAGACTCCCAAGTAATCCTGGTCCCAACTGTGCCTGAGGACCCCAAAGAAATGGGTCAGCTCTTCTGTTGTAGTATTTGCTGGCTCCGCCAGAGTGTTTGCAATTGATGGATGGAGCCATATTCTTCAAAACCACCCAGGCAGTGATCCTGCCATGGCTTTTTGCGTGCAAACCATCCACAGGCTGTTCATCAATGGCCGTGAAACAGGTTTGACTTTGCAGCTGCGCTGTCTGGGGCTCTCCCATCAACCACCTTCTCCCTGGGGACTAGCAGCAGATGCATGGGGAGAGGGGACAATCCTGTATCTCCCCGGCACTGCTAGCTGTTTATCCACCTGCGAGGAGGGTATTGCACCTGCTAGCCAAGCAGCAGTCATCACCAGAGGTGCAATACCCTCCTCGTAGGTGGTCAGTAAACTGCTCTGCTGCTGCTCTCAGCACTGATAATTCAGGGCTAAGAGGAAGAGATGAAGTGCACCAGGTTTTAGTGCAGCTAGCGCTTCGAATAAACAGGGAAACAAGTTGTTCCCATGACTCCCCACTGCCTTGGAGGTATTTTTGGTTGTTTATTACCCTCTTTTTCCCATCTTCCAACTCCCTCCCCTTCTCTTCTCTTTTTAATAGACTAAGTAGACTCTGAAATCCTCAAGCATCCTTCTTCCCAAGGGAGATTAGCCTCAGGCTAGGTACAAATTACAGGTTTCAACAATAACAGAGAGCACAATTATTCCTTGTGCCTCTTCGCTCTCTCTAACAAGTTGGCGTGTAAGCTGCATTGGTTCAGCATTTGCTTCTTAGGCAAATTGGGCTGACCCTGGGGCAGAGATTACACTGACAGAGCGTGGTTCAGGTAAGAGGAAAGAATTACAAAATTCAGCACTCGTCTTCTGGGCTCCTGAGCATAGACAAAGTGGGAGCATCTTGTAACAGCAGGTAGCCTGAACAGAGGACACAACTGATGCCTCCTGCTTGAGAAAAAGCAGGAATCGGGCTGCCATGGAGATGAAGGGGTTGATATGGACACGGCCAGACCATGTAGTTCTTGCTGGATTGGTGTGTTTTTATGCAGGAAGCACGCTGGCTCACCAGCTCTCAGGCTAACTAAACACAGCCAGAGCTGCCTCAGAGCATCCCACAGTAAGAGTCTCCTCCTCTCCCCACCCTGCACCCTTCCTAGAAGGTTTTCCAGAATCCTTCCCTCTACCCCATTGCAATCCCTGAAAAAAATCCTGTCCCATGATGGTCATGGTAGTGTTAGGTTGACGGTTGGACTAGATGATCTTAGAGGTCTTTTCCAACCTTTATGATTCTATGAATCCAGTTTTGCATGGTGATGACACACCAGTGCTGGCTGGAAGCAGGCAGCAGGGGGTCCTGGATGGGTGGCAGATCTTCTGAAGTAGCACAGCAATCTTTGGCCATGGTTGGGCCAAACTCACAGCCCGGGGCCTTATGAGATTCTCTAGTTTTGCTGTAAGGCACCACCTCGTCACTGCTGTCAGCAGAGCTTATGGTGACAAGTTGAATGTCGGGATATATATCTACTGATGGCACTACCTGAAGAGGAGTTGTAGGGAGGTAGGGATTGGTCTGTTCTCCCTAGTCGAGACTGATAGGACGAGGGGAAATGGATCCAAATTGTGCCAGGAGAGGTTCAGGTTGGATATTAGGAAGAATTTCTTTACTGAAAGGGTTGTCAGCCATTGGAACAGGCTGCCCAGGGAGGGGGCTGAGTCACTGTCCCCGGAGGTGTTTAAGAGATGACTGGGTGTTGCACTGGGGGACATAGTTTAGTGGGTTGATAGGGCTGGGACAAAGGCTGGACTCAATGATATTCAAGGTCTCTTCCAGCTGAAAGTATTCTATGATTCTATCTGCTGATGGCACCTTCTGTGCTCCCACCGAAGGGCACCATGACGTACCTGCTGGCTCACATGTAGGACGTGGGTGTCAACATGGTTGAAAACCTTTGAGTCAGGGAAGAGATCTCTCCTGGTCTTTCTTGGGGTTTTTTTAGCCTGCTTCTCTTCTTCCAAGCTGTTAAGCCCTTCCTCAGGAAGGAGGGCTGGAGAGCAGCCTCCCGCGGTCACAGATGACTTCCGCAGTAGCTTTTGGAAGGTCGTGCTTGTGCTGCTGTTGTTAACTTTGTTGGCCCAAAATGTGAAAAGTGCTTTGGAAGGGGAATCCTTGGTCTCTTCTCTTAATTTTCGTGCAGGTGAGACTTTCTTTAGCACCCCCTCCATATTCCTGTTCGAGTTGGTGATTTGATGAGGAAGTTTCCTTGAGATCTTACAGCTCATCTCCTCAAAAACATGTCCCAGGGGAAGGTTGCCATTACAGACATCTGACATCTGAGCTTCTCTCCAGCCAGGCAAGATGTTTTCTGCCTGGGATGGCATCATGTTTTCCCCATCATTTTTGGGATGGGCTTGACTTGATGTGCTTTGAGTGCTTGGTTTTTCATGGTGGTTGCCGTTCCTGGAGCGATGGGAGGGAATCATCTCGTTTGCTTTGATAGTCTGGGATTTGGATGACTCGCCTCTGTCGTAGCTGGTCTTCATCCGTGCAGTGGGTAAGGGGGTGAAGAAACCACGGTGGTCTGCGGGTGGAAAGACAGATGACTTTTTTCAGAAGAAAAATGTGCTCTGCACCAATTACTTCAGAGCCTTCCTGTCTATATTGTTAATTACAGCAAATCAGGATTTGGACAGATGAATTTAGGCAAAAGGACAGGTTTTTTCCAAATTCCAGAAGTAAGGTGGGATGGCAATGCCACAGAGAGGCATAGATTGGCCTGTTTCCAATATATTGGAAATATATTGGTTTTTCTTTTCTTTTTTTTTTTTGATAGTTGGAGACCCAGTGGTAGGCTATCAGCAGTTAACATCTCTGCACCTGAAAGGAATGAAAAAATCAGGGTTTTTCCTTTCACAAAGAAATGGTGAGGAGACATTTATGGATGTTGGAAGGATCTGCAAGTGGGTTCAGGGAATGGGTGGATGCCTCAGTTTCCCTGCATGAAACTAGGACCAATCACGTAGCATTTTTCCTTGTGCCCAGAGTCAGGAATCAAGGAGAACAAAGAATTACTATAATTAGTGTTTCAGCGCTCTGGAGAAGTACATCTGCCAGAAAAATCTTTCCTTAAGACGCCCCGCCACCTCTCACTCAATATATTTTTGTTTTGCTCAGATTGACTTCTGCCATTTAAGCTCTGCAGAAAAATGTCATTCTTTGTATTGTTGCTTTGCGTTTGAAGTGTAGGCGTGCTGACTGAGAGGTTTGCAGGAGAAAATACGTGGAAAAGGTGGAAGGAAAGGCACAGTTCAGAACTGATGAGGTTTGGGGGTTAAAGCTGTGTGTTGAGCCAGCTCTCACATGCCCTCAACATCTGCACTGCACTCACTGGTTTTATCTTGGTTTAGCTTCTATTTGCTGTTGTTGTTTTTAATCATAAAATGACTATTTGTGCAATGCAAACAGCAGAGCCTGCTGTGAGCCACTCAGCGTAGCCCAGAAATGTCACTCCCCGTGCTCACCCGGCCTCTCCCACATGGAGTCAGACTGGGTTTTCAACAGCTGCACTGGGGCACTTCGCTCTTCAAGGAAAGTGGGATGTCACTCATCCCTCTCTTCCAGCTACCCTTGGTTCTTACCCCCTTCCTGTCCAGGATTGAGGCTTGCAGAGGCAGGACAACCTTATGAAGAATGGAGGAGAGATAACGACTGCTCCAAGCTTGCCAATTTATTTTAATTTTATCTTTTCTTATTGATGCGTGTATGCACCTACACAATCAAGAGGATGCAAACAGCACCAACCAGTTAACCCAGCGCTGAGTGCTTGGATAACCAGAGGATGCTCCAATGGGAGGATGTCCCCTAGGTATGTCCTCAGATATTTTTCTTTGCAGGACAGCCATACAGGAGACCAGTAAAAAATAAAATAAAATAAAATAAAATAA
>NW_009706575.1:0-6624 GCF_000703405.1 Apaloderma vittatum | reverse complement strand
GGACGTGTTCCTGTGTGACCTGCTCTAGGTGGTTCTGCTCTGTCAGGGGGCCTGGACTAGATGATCTTTTAAGGTCCCTTCCAACCCCTGACATTGTGTGATTCTGTGATTCTGGGAAAATTATGCTAAATCATTTCCTGGCTACTCTCTGCCTGCCTTGACATCATGATAGATATGTTCCCATGCTTACAGGCCCCCTGAATTAGAACTTTGTGTCCAAACTGCTGGAGGTAAATAAAATTAAAAATACTTTTTAAAAAAAAAAAATCAACCAACAAAAACCCCCAAAATACACCAAGATTACGACTACTCAATATTTTCCCATCAAACATTCTTTCTTCTAGCAAGCTCTACTGTTTTCATCAGAGATATCAACATAGCAGGACTTATGAAATAATATTTTACTAATAAGTCTACCCAATAATGCAGAATTGAAGTTTCAGGCAATGCAAAATAATTAAGATAATCCAAAAAAGTTAACTGAGGCATAGTGAGACTAGTGGCAGACTGACCTTAGGTAAACCATTTCTGCTTGTCCGGTAAAATAAGACATTTTATTTTGATCTTATTTTGATGTTATCTTCGTTGTGAAGAATTGCCATAATCTTTTCCAAATCACAGTGATTTGGAGTAAGATTACTGAAGTTCCTTCAGGGGGAGGACAATAATCTAGGTTTCCAAGGAAAATCTACATGAATGTGAAATAATTTTCATCTTGTTGGGTTTTTTGTTTTGTTTTGGTTTTTTTTCAGAAAACGTGGCTAAGAATCCATTGTGTTTCTCAGTTCATTCTTTTACAGTGAACAGCAGCAATTTACATCCTTCTGTCACAGAGATGATTTTATACAAGTTCAGAAACAGGCCTTTGAAAGTTTATCACAGCCTAATACCTCCTCAACTTTATTACAAAAGGCAGACAGACATAATCATTTCCACATGAGTACAACACCAGAAGGTCAGCATTGATACTTTTGTCCAGGCGGCCAAGAAGGCCAACGGCATCCTGGCCTGTATCAGGAATGGTGTTGCCAGCAGGAGAAGGGAGGTGATCATTCACCTCTACTCAGCTTTAGCGAGGTCACACCTCGAATCCTGTGTCCAGTTTTGGGCCCCTCACTACAAGAGGGACACTGAGGTGCTGGAGAGGGCACAGAGGCGGGCTGCCAAGCTGGCAAAGGATTTGGAGCATGAGTTGTACGAGGAACAGCTGAGGGATCTGGGGCTGTTTAGAGAAGAGGAGACTGAGGGGAGAACTTATCGCTCTTTACAACTACTTGAAAGGAAGTTGTGACGAGGCAAGGATTGGTCTGTTCTCCCTAGTGGCAAGTGACAGGCCAAGTGGAAATGGCCTTAAGTTATGCCAGGGGGAGGTTCAGGTTGGATATTAGGAAGAATTTCTTTACTGAGAGGGTTGTCAGGCACTGGAATAGGCTGCCCAGGGAGACAGTTGTGTCACCATCTCTGGAGGTGTTTAAGAAACAGGGAGATGTTGTGCTGAGGGACATGGTTTAGTGGTGTTGATAGAGCTAGGACAAAGGTTGGACTCGATGATCTTGAAGGTATCTTCCAACCAAAACTGTTCTATGATTCTGTGGTGTGCAACCTCTGTGCAGACAACTATATCTTGTTCTGATATGGCTTTAAGATGTGAGTGAAAAGGATGCACCAGATTTTTCAGGTTTAACCCATATTTTCCCATCAGCCTCATCACTGCTATGATCATTAGACTACTGACACTTGTAGATCACCTATAGCTACATGACCTTAGCAGACAGTTTTCAAGATATCCATTCACTTGTCCAATTGATCTCAAACATATTCATCATAATCTGAGCTCAGGCAAAACTTCATGATTATTCTGAAATTTATAAAATATTTTCACTTTTTTTTCCCCCTGTAATTCCTAAGGAGACAGGTAGACATGACTGAAATAACAAAATCCAGTTTCATCCTATGTGCAAATATTTTCTCACTGTGGAGCATTTGTTGAAGAAAGTGAGGAGTTTTTATTATTTTTTCCTATTTCTTTTTTTTCTAGTTTCCTTTTTTTTGTGAAATATGACATGTCCAAAATTCACATTTTTTCTTAAAGCATTTTTGATTTGACATAGCTACAGAATTACTATTACTGAATCTAATTCCCTCATTCTTACGTATGTGAAACTCCTAAATATTTATTTCAGTTATTTACAAGTGTGCTACATGAAAAGACAGTTTTTCTATAACATGAATTCATACTGAACTGAAATGCAGAAACTGCTAACCTACAGCATCCAATCATCTCAGAGGAAGGAGAAAGGAAGTCAGAATGTTCCCAAAACCAAATTTGAGGACCTAGGACAAAAATTCTTCAACATAATTGTAAATACAGCTTCCTATTTTCTTCCAGATTAGGTTGCAAAACTGAAATTCTAGGAAACAAAGTCAGAATCGTAGAGGAAGTACAAAACAGTTCACAAATCAACAAACTGTCCCATTATGAAACTACTACACAAATGTTCTGTTTTGGGGTTAGATTCCTCTTTTGCGACACAACCACAAAGACAAGGGAAGCTTGCAGCATCTAATGGCCTTTTTTTTTTATTTGAAGTTCTTTATCACCATCTGCTGGAAGGAGTCTCTCATTGCTCTGCAAAGATGTAGGTAAAATATTTTGGCTATTTTGAAGATATAATTAACGACACTCAATCTTCTCATCATGACTTGTCTTTAAAAGCAATATTACCATTCTGGTATCACCAGAAAGATTTTTTTTTAAAAAACATAATTGTTTTTCATTAATTCTTGTTTACAATATATTATTATAAAATATTATTGTATACATCATATACAATAATTATAATATGATGCAACAAAATAAGTTGTATTAACGAATTAATCACATTTCATAAATGGTAGAAAAAAATAGTAATTTTGTACTTCAGTAAACAGCACATTATTCAATTTTCAGAGGAGAATTGTTGTCAGCTCTCAATAGCATTTGGCTAGTTACATCTTCCGGAATGGATGATGCTCCCCAAAGCGTTCAAAGAGCTTATGAGTATTTTGAAAAATCCAAGACAGAGGTAGTTCTAAAAATTTTCCCCCAGCTGCATAGACAGGCGACATATACTTATTTTCATGGAAAAAGAGGTGCTTAAAAATGTGACTAAAAATATTCCAAAGACAAAGGACTAGTTTCTGCTTTCTGATCACTAGGAATAGGACAGGAAATAAGAAAGATCTAACTTAAGTATCGGGGAAAAAATTCTATTGAGAAGAGAAGTTGGTCACAGTAAGTTGTTGCAGATGTTTTGAAAATCCCCTTTACAGGCAACTTTTAAGATCAGGTTAAATAATTATTTATCGAGAACTAGATGTTTACTGTTAATGATGTTTTGAAGGTGATTATAACTCAGATTGTTCCCACTCTTACTTCTGAGATATTATCTATATTGAAGTCTGTCATATCTTAAGGCACCGGTCATGTCAAAAACTCAAGGCACCACTCATTTCATAAGCCAGCTTCCCAAATTAAAATATATCCATCAAATTCATTATTTATATCTGTTGAAGTCTATGTTATCAAGGAAATCCTGCAATGATCTGCACCACAGCATCAGCTGAAAAAGGTGTTCTTGAGAGACAAGATTATTAATGAAAAAGATTGATTTGTGTAAGACAAGGAATGGAAACCAGAGTTTAATTAAGTTGAGCTCTAGATGCCATAAAGACAATCAAGTCTATCCTGAGGGGAAGAATAGCTTCTCCCTCCCTTATTTGGGGAAAAATCTAGAATCTCAGTCCCTGAGTTGTATTTTCCAATGGGCAATAGCATTATTAGAAAGAAAAAAACCACAAACACGTCAATAAAAACCCCACACATATGCAAAAAGCACCACTATGCATTTAGAATTTTTCCTCCATATTCACAAGTTTATTTTTAATGCCTTGCCTAAAGAGCACTTCAGTGTGAAAATATTTTAATTGTTGACTGAATTTTATTACACTAACAACATTTAGCTATTCCAAAGGCATTGCTGGAGGAGTTTTAAACTCTGCATAACAAACTGATAGAGAAAGGTCAAGTATACAGTGATATAATAATAGTACATCAGCATATTTTATTCAGCATCCAAAAAAAAACCTGCTGTCTTTTTTACACTGAATACATTTGTTTCAGAAAAGGGATGACCAATGTATTTAAGAAAGAGTTATTGGAATAAACTGTTTCTCTTAAAATTTTGCAGAAGTAGAAATCTTAACTGCTATGTGTCTTTTCTTCCAAGTCTTTTCCCTCAAAGTGCCTATAAAAAACCCCAACAGATGATAATCAAAGAACGCTTCTCCTCACAGTAACAATTACTGTGTCTTTTGGGAACGTTACCACTGTCTAAATTTAAGCACCTAATTGAAATTCTCTGCTGAAATGTAGGTGTTAAGAATCACAGGTGGAAAGTGTCCAAGAGCGTGCTGTTCCCAGCTTTTGTTCCAGGAGGATTCCTACATGCAAAGAGCCTGTGGTAACTGCCACATTATGGTTTTGAATAGAATCATAGAATGGCCTAGGCTGGAAGGGACCTTAGAGATCATCTAGTCCAACCTCCCTGTCACGGGCAGGGACACCTCTCAACTAGATCAGGCTACTCAAGGCTCCGTCCAACTTGGCCTTGAACACCTCCAGGGAGGGGGCAGCCACAACATCTCTGGGCAATTTATTCCAAAGCCTTGCCACCCTTGTACTGAAGAATTCCTTCCTAAGGTCTACTCTAAATCTATTCTCCTTCAGCTTAAACCCATTTCCCCTTGTCCTATCAGGGACTTGTAAAAAGTCCCTCCCCAGCCTTCCCGTATGTTCCCTTCAGGTATTGGAAGGCAGCTATAAGGTCTCCCCGAAGTCTTCTCTTTTCAAGACTGAATAATCCCAGTTCCCTCAGCCTGTCCTCGTAGCAGAGATGCTCCAGCCCCTGGATCATCCTTGTGGTCCTCCTCTGAATACGATCCAACAGATCTACATCCCTCTTATGGTGGGAGCACCAAAACTGGAGGCAGTATTCGAGGTGAGGTCTCACAAGAGCAGAGTGAAGGGAGAGAATCACCTCTCTTGACCTGCTGTCTATGCTTCTCTCGATGCGTCCCAGGATACTGTCGGCATTCTAGGCTGCATGAGCCAAGTTTTAGACATCTAATATTGGAGGCATGTACATCACGCTGAAGGTATGTTGTCCATTCAGGAAAACAGCAGCGGATTTTCTGAGTTCAGGAGATTTAAAATGATAGACTCACAGAATCATCAGATCATAGAACAATTTGGGATGGAAGGGAACTTTAAAGCTCATCTAGCCCAACCCACTGCAATGCGCAAGGACATCTTTAACTAGATCAGGTTGCTTAGAGCCCTGATCATGCTGACCTTGAGTATTTCCAGGGATGAAACTTCTACCAACTCTCTGTTACTGCATTTCACCACCTTCGTTATATAAAATGTCTTATGTCAAATCTAAATCTATCCTGTTTCAGTTTAAATCCATTACCCCTTGTCCTATAGCAACAGGCTCTGCTAAAAACATTGTCCCCATCTTTCTTTGTTGGACCCCTTTAAGTAACTGACAGGCTGCAATTTCTCTTTTATGACATCACTTTTCCCTTTTCCTTTGAGTTAACAGAACTTGTACAACCAGCAGCTTTGCTGATTCACAAGCTGTTCCTGAAGTTGGTTGCTATCTGTTGTTCATCTTTGCCCATCTTTAAAAAAGGGACCAAAGACAACCCAGGAAACTACAGACCAGTCAGCCTTACCTCTGCACCAGGTGAAACCATGGAAGAGATTCTCCTCGTAACTGTACTAAGGCATATAAAAAATAATCAAGTGATTGGTGACAGTCAACATGGCTTCACTAGGAGTAAGTCGTGCCTGACTAATTTAGTGGCCTTCTACAACAAAGCTACAGTGCTGGTTGACATGGGAAAAGCAACAAATATCATTTTCCTGGACTTGTGCAAGGCGTTTGACACTGTCCCACATGACATCCTTGTCTCTAAAATGGAGAGACACGGATTTGACAGATGGACCTCTCGGTGGATAAAGAACTGTCTGGATGGTCGCACTCAAAGAGTTATGCTCAATGGCTCGATGTCCACATGGAGACCAGTGAATTGCTTTGGTGGATTGGGGAGAACACTCACCAGACAGTGATAACAAATACCTGGGTTCATGAGGAAGTACTTGTTTGCATGTGAATGCAACTGTTTCCCATCATATTCTCCAATTACTTCTCCGCATGAGCAACAGTGCAAAGAGTGATGAAAACCACAAAGCACCTGTTTGAAATCTGAATGAAAGTTTGCCAGAAATGTTTTTTAGGATTTATCCAGTTCTAACTTCAGTGAACAAACACCCATGAAATCCTGTTGGGGGTCTTTGGTTGGCTCATTGTACTTTTTTTTTGGGGGAGGGAGGGGATAAACATGGTATTATTTCCTACAGCTCGAGAAGTGTCAGAACCACACAGTAGTGAAGTATGGAAGACTATTCTGTGAAAATACCATGACACACTTATCTTGTACTCTCTTTAGGATCCACCTTCCTTGACACATTCGTAACGCAAGGTGGGTGTTTCTTTTTCTTTTTCTTTTTCTTTTTCT
>NW_009706574.1:0-53087 GCF_000703405.1 Apaloderma vittatum | reverse complement strand
GCTGCTCCTCGGAGTACCCCGGACCGACCGGAGAGCTGGGCTGTGAGTGATCGGGTGGAGTTCAGCACAGGGAACCCAAAGCCGGGGCGCTGAGAGTGAGGAACAACCCCAGGCACATGCTGCGGAGCAGCTCTGTGGAGCGGGGCAGAGCGAGCGGTGTCCCCCGCCGGCAGGGACGGCTGGTGGTGCCTTGGGAGGAGCACTGCCACCAGCCCCAGGGCGGTGGTTCTTGCCCTCCACGTCTGGGTGTGCCGTGTCCAGCGCTGGACTCGCCACGACAGGAGAGACGGGGACTTACTGAAGTGTGAGGCCACCTGGACGACGAAGGGGCTGGATCGTCAGTCGGATGAGGAAGGGCTGAAAGAGCTGGGACTCCGCAGAGGAGGAAGTTCGGGTGGGTCTTAACCACGTTATAAGTACCTGGTGGGACAGGATGAAGATGAAGGAGCTAGACTGTCCTCAGTGTTGCCCAAGGACAGGGCAAGAGCTAATGGAAACAAATTAAAAAAACTTGAAATTCCACCGGATACCAAAAAAAGTTATCAAACCGCCTGTTGGTTTTTTATATGGTGTAATGGCGAAGCATGGGCAGGTTGTCCAGAGAGGTTGTGGCGTCTCCATCGTTGGACACGTTCGTTACTTGACTGAAGAGAGCCCTGAGCATCAGCTGTGGCGGAGCTGAGGGGGGACACTGGACGAGACAGTCCCCAGTGGTCGCTTCCAGCTGAAGTCACTCTGTGTATGTATAATCATACTGTTGTGAATCAGCGTTACAGAACCTATCTGCTGAGAATTATTACTTGAAATAGGAATGGTGTCAGAGGTGGTATCTAATAGGCAGGACTTTAAAGGAAAGACGGGAAATCCTTAGGTTGGTAAAGACAATATTCCATTATTTTCTCTGTAGGTAGGTCTCATAATTTCTGCTGTAAAAACCTCAAGAAATTTCCTTTTTTAAAAGAATCCTCTTTAAGGTATCTAACAGTGATGCTTAAATACTTAATAAATTTGCCTGCACTATTTGTCATTTCCTTCCAAGATATGTTTTTATTGGAATTATTATGTACAAATTAGTGTGTAAAAACCAATGGTGCTAAATTAACTTGAATCTTAGAGTCATATTTCAGGAGCTGAGTGTTGAGGTCTTTAGGACACTGTGTACCAGTGAGTGTAAGTCAGTGGTCTGATTCTTGTGATGACCAGCCCCTAATTTTTGTCTTCACATTTTGTTGTTTTCAGCTGCTTTTCAGGCCAACTTCATACCGAATCAATTCTTTTTGCAATGGGTTTCCTTTTTTGTTAAGCTGAAATAGTAATAATTGTTCACCCTCAAGTGCTAATTGTTTTCTTTTAATACCTACACAGTTTCGTTAGAGTTAGAATATATAGAATTGTAGACCATAAAGCAACACAGTCTGGGAGGGACTTTGAAAGATCATCTGGCTTGGCCTTTTGTGGGAAAGGGAGTGCAGCTGAGATTATCTAGCACCCTGTCCAGTCACATCTTGAAAACTTCTGGGGAAGTTTTCCTCCCTCCCTGGGGAGGTTGTTCCAGAGAATGATTATTCTCACTGGAGGAAAAAAAAACAATCACTGCTGGAGTACTGTGACACGGCTAAGACAGCATCTGTAGGTGTTGGCTCAGAATTAATTTGTGTGTTTAAAGTGAAAAGTCATAGTGAAAAATTTTTAAAAGTTTCATTCTGCAAATTCAGTTCTGTGGGATGACTTGCTTTGGGGAGGAGAAAGATTTTGTCACTGCTCTATTGTGACATCTCAGGGATTAAATGCAGGACTACAGTCCGTTCATACGGTAACTAAAGACTTGAGTTGTCAGAGGTAAAAGTGTTGCTTACAAAAAAAAGAAACATAATTATTTAGGAATTTCTGGATAGAGTTTGAAGAAGAAATCCTGGAAGTGCTTACTGTCCAGGTGACTTATGCCAGGCAAACTCCTCAGTCTTTCCTCACAGAGCACCTTCTCCAGCCCTTTGACCATCTCGTGGCCGTCCTTCGAATTCTGTCCAGGTTGTCTGCATCTTGCTGCAGTTAGGAGGACCAGGACTGGACCCCGTACCTCAGGTGCAGCCTGATAACTGGGCAGGGTGGGAGACAGGTCTTTATCTGCCAGCAGTGCCCCGTGGCTGCAGCCTGGGGTCGGAAGGCCAGCGGCACGCTGCTGGCGCGTGTTCCGCTCTAGTTCCCCAGCACCCCCGGGTCCCTCTCGGCATGGCTGCTCCCAGCCCTTGGTTGCTTGACTCAGGTGCAGGACCCGGCTCGTCTCTGTTAAAATTCACGCTGTTCTCACTAGCCCTTCTCCCACCCTGCCCAGGTCTCTCTGCACCGTGGGTCTCCCTCGCTCACTCACCGGTTTGGTGTCGTCAGGCTTGGTGAGGTGCCTCAGTCCCATCGTCCGGATAACTGGTGGAGATGCGGAGCAGTGTGGGGCTCAGCGTCGGTCCCCGTGCCCGGTGCTGTTTTCTGGCCCTGACCCATGGGCCAAACTCCTGCCCGTGGTGCAGACTGCCCGCCCCAGCTGTGTCCTGCCGGTGTGTGGGGCTGGTGTTAGTGCTCAGACTGTAGCTTTATGGAATTGCATTTAAAGACGTTGAGTATGTAACTACATGGGAGTCACCAAAGCGTTACAGTTTTCTGCTCAGGATTGCTGTCACTGGCTCAGCAGGAGCGGATGTGTGATTATCTTTAATGTTTTTTTGTAATGATTGGCTACTGACAGATATTCAAAGATTTCTCTGTAGGCTTCCACTTAGAGAGCCACACCACTTTCTTTTCTGGAATAGTTTCCAAAACCTATCTAGGTTTAACCAGCCTCTGTTAATCAGCTCAGGAATCATATGGTAATTCTGTGTAGATTTGTGTAGGAAATTCTTTAAAGTTTTGGTGTCTTTTTATTTTGAAGTCCACATCTTGCTTCTCTTAAGTTATGTGTAAGTATGTAAATGTTTACCTGTATGTAGGATATGCACAAGAGGATATTCTTGTCTGTGGTTTACTCACTGGGTTTTGTGTGGCTGTTCTATAGATAAATTGCATCAGTTTTTCTATATATAAAATCTAAGAGTAAACAAATTGATTAATTCTTTTTTTACATTGCCTTTTCTTAGTAGAGTAACATTGGACAAAATAAGCTTGGATACTGGCTTAATTTGAAAGACTGAGGAATTGCTGGGATTATTTCGTTCAAAACTAAACCTGTCCACCTGATGTTTTTTCTTGCATAGATTTTTGAACACTCTTAAGAGTCCGTGGAGAGACTTTATTTGGTTCTTTCCACTCACTGGCAATAAAAAGGATGCTATAGAAATGTCTTTATTCCTCCAAGAGCGGAATGTTACCAAGCCTCTGTAGTAATCACCTCGTTCTATATTCAGGTCTAGAACCAGTGAGGTTTTTCTTAGTCGTACACATGTGTCTTGCATCACACTGCTGGGTTTTTGGGGTGTGGGTTGTACTCTTTAGCCTGCGTTTCCCCGCTGGCGTCCTAGTGCGTGTGGGAAGTGTCGGATGCCTTTCAGTTCAGGTATTGTACCTGCCTTGGATTTCTAGTGTGTAGCTGTCAGGGTTTTCTTGTTATAGAAGCAGTTACCTACCCACGAGCTCGATGCACCTCCCTGCAGAGGCTCCCCGGCTTGCAGGAGGAGGTAAGAGTGGAGCACAAAACAAAAACCTCTGGTTAGAGCGAGGTGGGAGGAGGAGGAAAGGGAAGGAGTCTCTGGTATGTTGAGTGAAGTTAATGGCAGACAAGATGAAGAGCATCTTAGAAATTCTTTAATTTCTGCCAAAGAGTATCTGCTGATTTATGTAGCGGTATTAACGTCTGTTTCTGCAGTAGTTGGTCTTTGTTCAAACAGAAGAAGGTGCCTTTTTAACCTGAGGGCACAAGTAAGGAAGCATGTAAAAATTGGACATTTCTTCCTAAAAACTTCAGTGAGTTCCAGAACTCACTTTCTAAACTTAATCTCTCAGTCAGAAAATGCAGGACGTTTCAGGAGCTGTTTTCTCAGCCCATTTGGCTGTGTGTCACCTGCTGATGGGTGGCTTGTGCAAGAACGAGATGGGCAGTCTGTCTGCAGTAGGTACACATCAGGTGGGATTGGAAGAAATCTTGTGGCTGTGTTGGATATTACACTGTTGTCGCCCCTCTGTCTTTTAAAGCCTGTAGCCTTGTTTGTTAACACCATTTCAAACTTTTAGAACCTTTCCTTCCCTACTAAGGTTATTTAGGTGTATTCCTTCTTGACTGTAAGCTTGTAAGGCGTGCTGAGTTTTTTCGTTGATTTTTTCTGGCCCCGAGTTGATGTAAACTCTGCTGAAAGAGTTTTCACAGGTTCTTTGGAGGTTTTCTGAGTGCCCTTAGGCTGGACTTGACGATCTCCGAGGTCTTTTCCAGCCTCAAAAATTCTATGATTCCATGACTTTACATGTTCCTTGTCTGGTTCCTACTCTCAAGCTGCAGCATGGTTCAGTTTTCCACGTGCTGTTTCCCGTGTGTTTTGGAACAGTCAAATGAGAAAAGCAGAATTACTCCTCATTGGACTTACATTCGTGGTGCTGGCCTTCTGGAAAAATGCGTGGGGATGGATCTGAAAGGCACAAAACGCCCTCCCTCCCGTTCCTAGAAGAGTGTGTGACACTCAGTTCCACGCACTGGACATACTTGGCTCCAGGTTAGTTTCAGCTCTTGTTTCGTTATCTTAAAAATGCATCCAGTGTAGTAGTTAACTACTTGCAGAGATCTTTCTGGCGGAAAATTCCTTGTCGTGTGAAGAACTGAAAAGACTCAGTCACAAATTGGTAACTACTGGATAGTGACTGAGAAGGGCATGAATTTAGTAAGGTCCAAGTGAAACTTACTTTAATTTAATCTCTACAGGTAATGTGCTTAAAGGAAATAATGCAGCCTTCCGAATCCGATGGGTGGGGGATGAAGTGTTAAAAAGCAGAATCTGGATAAAAATGGTAAAACTAAGAACGCATTTTAGACTGGGAGAAACTAAGACTGAAATCAGATGTGAACAGTGGAGCGTTAAGTCTTCAGATAGAGAGCTTGAGGGGACTAAGTTCACAGTATAAGAAGAAAATAATAATAATACAGTGTATTTTGTTGTGTTTGGGGTTTTTTTGTCTTTTTATCCTCAGTCTTCATGAAACTGTACTGGGGGTTTCTTTGTGCCATTTGAAGTTGAGGATTTTTGCACTTCATGGTAATCATCTTTGCCGTCTTGTGCTTCTAACGGGAGCAGAGCTCATGCCGTCTCAGGAGGTAGTTAGGAGAATCTGCCACGTGTGACAGGCCCTTGGGCAGTGACGAAGCGATAGCAGGGGAGCGCTGGCCATGACTCCTCGAGGTTCCCCACGGCCAGGGCTGTTGCTGGAACAGCAAGGTATGGCTGAGGAGAGCTTTGAGTGAAGTGGATGCGGCGTTTGATGACAGTTTTTCCTGTGCACCGTAGCTTTTTCTGGATGGAAGGAGGGAGGTCTGCAGCTGTTACCAACATCTACGTTTGTACTAAGTTGCTGAAGAACGCTTTTACTCCCCTTGAGCACTTTCTCCTGCACCCCCTCCTCCTTAACCCGCTGCGATCCTGGGTCAAAACTGAAGCGTACCATAGCAGCAGAATCCTCGAGCGGAACAGCAAAGCTGCCTAATACGTGCTTTTCCCACACGTAGAAAAGGAGATATGTAAATGAAAGGACCTGGCTGAACAATGTGACATGTTTCCACGCACGATAGCAGCCACCTATTTCCAGATGGAAAATTCACCATCTGCTGCCTCTTTGTGAGTAGCTTGTGCCTTGCATGGACCTTGTCATGTGTCCTTGTCAGGGCCCAAAGCTCCCGTTCCTGTACTCTGAGCTTACTGCAGGGATGTTTCCTGCTCAGAGCAGGCAGAGCTGGGCCTGGTGGGGCTGGTGTGACACCATCTTCCGTGGAGGAGAGGAAGATCGAGGAGCTCCTGTTTGCAGTCCAGAGGGGACAGCTTGAAGGGCAGTGCTGCTCCTTTCCACAAGGTTCGTGACTTGGTTTACGGATGTCAGCTGTTGGTGATGTCGTCGTGTCTGTGTTCTGTTTGCTGTGATGAAGGCTGTGATACCTAGGGTTGGAGTTTTGAACGCACTGCTTTTGATTTGAGCTGGTGGATGGGAATATTTCCTTGAGCAGCTCCTGACTGGTGGAACCTGCAAGCCTGTTATTCTTGTAGCAGGTAAAAAAAGGTTGCAATTTAGGTAACAGTTTGTTACAGGTTTGTAAGAGCAGGTAAACGGGTGGTCACAGAAACAATCACTTAAAATTGTGTAGTTGGTAAGACGTCTTACAGTTGAATCCCTCTTGTAGCACAGAATGGCCCAGGCTGGAAGGGACCTCAGAGATCATTTTAATCCAGGCTCCCTGTCACCAGGGACGCCACCTCTCAACTAGATCAGGCAACACACGGGGCGTTCTGTTGCAAGGCTGCTTGCATTCTCTCTTTTAATATATCTCATAATAGCTGCTGTAGTGCCAGGGCACCAGCTGTGATTCAGAGTGTCATTCGGTTTTGTGTGCTCGGAACGCTGTGAGGATAGTGGATTGTCAGCGTTTACACATTGGCAGGGCTCATGCTGGGAATACAGAAGCGTTCAGACGCAGGGCACGCAGGTGGAGGTGGCTGCCTGAATGGATGGCGCCTTGTCTGTGGCAGGAAGCGACAGTTGGAGCGCACGTGTGTGGTCAGTCGCAGCCGTGGGGCAGCTCTGTCCTCACGAACAGCTGGGCAGGTGTTCTCTTTCATACCCTCCCATCCAAACCCTTGTTTTTCTCATGAGACTTGCGGTGCGCTGGAGCTGGGACTCCGTCGTACCTCTGTGCAGAAGCTGTAGTTGGTGTAAATCCAGAGATCTGGTTCAATGTTGCTTCTGGCTACGAGTACGTTAAACTTGAAGATGTTACAGCGGCAAAGGCTGAAGCTGGTGATGCTGACCTGCAGAATCTGAAATGGTGCAGAGCCTCTGAAGAGGGAAGGGTAGATTCTTGTGATGGATTTGTTCAGAAATGCTGAACTCGAGCCTCAGTGAGATACTTGATTGAGGGTCCAGGCCAGAGGGTCTGGGACTTTATTCTGAATTTTGTGATACCTTGGTCCTGTTCTTCAGAGCGTTCTGCACCCTTTATTCTCCAATGGGATTGCCATGTGTGGGGCAGGTTCTGTAGTTCAGTCACTTCTGTTGCACTTTTTTGGGTAGCCCTGAACGTTGGATGGATCTTCCTTTATAACTGATAGCACATCCCAAGCGATCGTAACATTTTTCACTAGTATAAATTTGTGCTCAGTACGTCAGCCAGTATTCACACAAAAATTGATCTATGGATGCTTTTCAAAGCAAAAAAACCCAGTCTCATAACCTTAAGAAAAAAACGAAAAGGTGATGCCACTCCTTAATTGAGCGCTTAGTACCCTTACAGGAGATTGAGTAGCGCAATTTTGGAAAATAGTCTTCACTATTTGTTATCAGACTGCTTGAAGGTAATTACACAAAGTTGCGGAGTGCACCCTCGTGAAATACTGACAACGGGTGACAGCTGAATGAAATTCAAGATGCGTACTTCTAAAAATGAAGTAGTTCAACAGTCTTGTGGTTCATATTGCTTGAATGAAGTGGTTCTGCCAGGAGGTGAAAGCCAACTCTCTGAAAAAGTGCTGTTATTTCTTGAAAATAATTTTGCATATTGTATTGCGATCTTAAAAGCTTGCACTTAAGTGTGTATTCTATTTTTAAAGATGTGTGCCATCTGGAGAGGCTTCCTGAGTATACCACTTGAGCTGTTTTCTGCTCAATGTTTATTGTTTTACTGCTATTTGTGTCTTCTTACCAGCTGGTAATTAAAATCTGTGCTAATAGTTATTTCTGTCGCTAATGGTATAGAGTAATTTGTATGTTGCACGAATGCATAATGAGCTGTAAAATACAGCATATATTATATCGGCTGTTAACACTTCAAATATCTCCTCAGTGACACGGAATTTAATTGCACCTAGAAGTAAGTATTTTTATTTCAGAAAACAAACCTTTTCTGAAATGAAGGGGCAAATAATGTTTAACCTTGCCTCTACTTTACCAGGTAATAAGTGTCTTCTGATAGGCATGATGTAAAACTGTTGAACAACAGAGAGTATATGTAGACTGTTAGGCCTGGGAGAAAGTAATCCCCAGTTTGTGATACCAAGAAATCACAGCGCCTTATGAAAGTTGCAGGTTTTGTTTGTCAGTAGTTCTGGCTTTTTGATTTGCTTGTGTATTTATTTTATTTTTTTTAGTACTTTACGTTAACACTTTCACCTTCCCCTGTTTGAAAGCGTGCCTGTCGCCCGTATTGTAACACTCAGTAGAGTTAAGATTGTTTTTCAAGCGGGTGATAAATAGGAACAAATAAAAGCTTACTGAACCTATTGTTAGTTTAAAATATCCTTCATGGAATGCTGATTTCAAAGTACTTCTGGATTGTCAAGGTGTCCTGGTTCTCTGGGGAGTTCGGTGCTTGGTGGCAGTGTCAGTCTGTTTCTGATTTAACTTGTGATCGGGGTGAGGAGGAAAAGCAAAGGAGAGCTCCGCTGGCAGGCACACGGGTTGGCCAAGGTGAGCAGCAGCGTGTGTGTGCAGGTACACAGTCCTTTAGGTTTTCTTTCTTACAGGAGTTCTCAAAACTGGTCAGATTCTATCAACAGTCCAGCTATTAAGTATCTTTTTTTCCGGAACTGTAATCTCTGCAGTTCTTTGTACTCATGTATATATTAATTCAGAAAGGTCATTTTCAGATCGCTTCCAAAACACATTTCCATAACTCTTGCAAGACGTATATGAACTCTTAGAACGAAAAGGCGACTGGTCTGAAGTGGTAAAAGGTTTAAAATGTCTGAAACAGGGGCTGTGTGGGAGCTGGTGTTTCCCTGATTGTGGAAATTAAAGGTTGAACTAACTACAGTCAGTTGATGGATGTAGAGCTAATAAATTATTGCAGTGTGTCGCCCCAGAACATGTCGTAGCTTTGTGAGCATGATGAGAACAATGCTGCGCTTTATGTTTGGATGGTGCTTTCCACAGCTTTTTGTTTTCTTTTTCTTTAAGCCTAATACTTGATCATTCTGAGTAGAACAAGTGTTCTCACAAAAGCTGTGTGAGTAAACTGAGGTAAGGCAAATGAAGGTGACGGTCTAACCTTTGCTTGAGGCTGCAACGTTCCTCGGTCACGATCTGCCGTCTGTGGTTTGTCACGCCTCTGCGCTTGCTTTGCGTGGTGGGTACACACTGCGCTGAGATTTGGCTGTTTAGGGGCTGGACAGTGATCTGGTTGTGCTGTCACTCCAGTTCAGTGCAGACTTTTCGTACATCGGTGTCTGTGTCAGCTGAGAAACAGGTTACAGTTCTCAGTTTGTGGTTTTTTGGAAAATCCAGCCTGAACTGAAGCCCGAAAAGGCTTAAAATAGATCAGTCTTCCAAGTCAGATCAGTCACCTGGGTCTGTTTGTTTAATATAAGCAAGTCGGGGAGGAGAGAAAAGCTGATGAAGTGTAGAGGCCCTCTGCCCCTTGGGGTGACTTGCTGGAAGAAGCAGGTTGCCTGAAAAGCTGTGCTGTTCTAAAAATAATTGTTTTCTGGAAATAAGTAAACTGGGAGGTTGAACAGGTAGAGATGAGATAACTTTGAAACAGGGGTTTGGGGTTACGTCATTTTGACTGAGAGCTTTTGTTTGTTTCATAGGTCTCTTCTGTGTGGATAAAAAAAGACCATAAATTCTAAGGACACCTATTGTTACTCTTTTTCAGGTGGTATCATGGAAAACTCGATAGAACGATCGCAGAAGAACGTCTTCGACAAGCAGGAAAACCTGGGAGTTACCTTATTCGAGAGAGTGATCGGAGACCAGGTTCATTTGTGCTTTCATTCCTTAGTAAAACAAATGTCAATCATTTTAGGTGAGGATTAAATGTTTTATTTTTAAATACTGTAATCTGTTTGCTTTTGGGTTTGGAACAAAGTAGAAAATGAACGGTTGACAATCATGGTATTATAATTTAGTATTTTTGATACTTTATTCTTGCACGGTACAGCTTTTTATTTGTGTTAATTTAAAACCTGCTACTTAAAAATTGCTTTATGGGCTAAAGAACAGAAATGTGAGGAAACCAGCAACGTGTCGGTGGAGGAGCCTGTCTAAAAGAGTTTTCCGTAGACTGAAAGCAACGTGAGGTTTCATTGATCAGTCAGGCAGATTGTTGCGAGTCTGCTCTGTGGCAGTGACTGTAGCTCACAGGACCTACTTGGAGTGGTAGCACATCTGGTTATTTCCTTAATTTTGAGGGAGCCTCCCCCCAAAAAACCAAGAATAGACAAAAGAGGTGATGTATTAATAATCTGAGGGTTTGCTGGAAACAGCTCTCAGTGTGTGTTAGAAGTACTTGTTCTCAGTACAAGTAGCTCTTTAGTAGAAGTTGTGACTGGGATTATTTTACCATCGGCAAACTGCACGTCAGTACGTTCATGTATTCTGCAGCGTAAATGAGATGTATTCTGAGAAGAACATGGAGGTTACTCAGCAAGCAGAGTGCTGCAGGGCGATGTTCATCTGTACGGAAGAGAAAAGCAAATGTTCCCTGAGCAGTAAAAAAATCTGTGTCAGGTGTCTTGACAGCAACAAACAAAAGTAAAGCAAAGCCTTCAGCCTCCGGAGTGGGAATCACCTGGAGTATCGACCCGTGAGCCACTGTGCGCGTGGTTTGCCGTGTGATGGAGTGTGGCTCAGGGGTTTTGGTCTGCCACTGGTGCTGGGGTTAATTCTCTTGCGTGCAGACAGCACAGCACACAAAGGGTATCTCGGGCTCGCCCCTTGCCGTCAGAGCCGTCAGTTTTGGTTTCTCAGCTGCACTGGTGGTGGTTTGGGAACTGGTCGCTGTGCAGCAGTAGCAGGGAAATAAACTGTGCTACGGCTTGCTCTCTAGTGCTGTGGGAGTGCTGGGTTATTCCCCATTGACTTCTTTGAGAGCCAGTGTCAGGCACGTGACAGTCTGTTCGTGCTGGCCATGAAAGCTTTTCCCGCGTCGTGGGTAGAAAACAGTCCAGTGACTCCTGCTTCCCCCGGGAAAGGGCCCGGACCGTATTTTCAGGCCTTAAAGACTCTTTCCTTCTGAGATCCCTCGAACACTCGGAGGTAAATATACAAAGGGAGTCAACTTGTGAATTAAAAGCGTTCCTCAGAGGCTGGAGGTGTTTCCAGTTTCATTCTTTGGCTGCCGAGTGTGCGTTTTGCTTGTTACCAGACAGGCGAGCACTGCCAGCCCAGGGAATGCCGGCCTTGGCGTCACCTCGAGCAGGTAGGGGAAGGGATCTCCTGTGTCCCTCACAGCAAAGTGCTCTTTGCGCCAAGGCTTGGTCTTCGCCGATTGCTGCCCTGCCAGGAATGGGTGGAATTTCCATTGCTAACAAATGTCCCTCGTATTTCATTCCCTAAAAGTGCTATTTTTGACATTAGACGCTTCTTAGGTTGCTGTGCAACTGAAATGCCAACATATTAGAGGAAGGTTTCTTAAACTCTTCAGTTGATGCCTCTTGAAAGTTGTGTACAGGCATATGTGTTCGTGCGCACGTGATGGGTTTGCAGCGTATGAATCTGGCAGCATTTTTCACTGAACTGTTACCTTTTTTTTTTGTGAGAGTGATCCAAAATATCTTGGAAGAAAATATTTATCTTTTAATCTTGTCCTTCAGAATTTTTTTTGACTGCAGAAGTCTTTCTGTGTGTGCTGGCTCAGTGTTCTGAAGAAAGGATTCATTTAAGCCTGATGAAATAATAATCTGAAATACTACATTTCATTTAGAACCTAATCTCTGTATCATTTACCAAGGAATCTTAAAGAAAATATGACAAAGTGTCTGTAGCCTGTGTCCTTAAAGTTGTGTTGTGTAGATTTCACCTCTGAAGATTCATCTCTGTGAGCATGTTGTGTCACTGTTGGGGAGAAATAATTTACTTCAAAGCAGAAGATTTTGGGCAGGCGTGTGTTAAAATACTGATCTGTTAAAGAAGGAGAGTGAAAATGGAAGAAGCCCAAGTGAGCAGTGCACTCCTTTGGGCTGAAGGATAAGCTTCTTGGCAACCGAGTCTTTGGGGTTGTTAATCTCCTTTTGGCTTTTGTTCGCAAGCTTTGTGAAGGCATCAAAAATGAAGTAGGAACACCAGGAAGATTCAAACGTGTTTATTCTTGCTGCTGTAATTTGTTTTGAAATTTCTGAAAGATAATTTGTATCTCTTCTGAAAACTGGAGGGACAATTAACACAAGCTTTTAGATTTTTTAATTACTTTTTTTTAGCAGCAAAATTTGCTTAGCTGGGTAATAATTTGTTTCTCAATTTCTTAAATTTTTGTAAGAATGCGAGTGAGCTGCTACTGAAGATTCCTGCCTGATCTCTGCTGCTGAAGAAAGTCCAGTCTTCTTGCAGCCACCGATTCACTTCATGTGATAATTTCTGTGGCTTGTCTGGTCAAAAACATTTAAGTTTTTTCACAGCTCCCTGCTGTCGGAAAAACACAGCCCTCAAAGGGTAAAGGTGTGGGAGTTTTTAAGAATTGTGTTACACTTCTGCAATGGTTTTGTAAGCATTTTTCCCCCTGTGAGTTAGCAAATGTTTAAATTGATTATAGGGATATACTTCGATTGTTCTGACGTCATTTCTTAACTTTTAATATGGATGTTGAACCAGCATTAAGTATCTAGTTTTTGAAGGTGCTTGTTTTCTCTATTGTGTAATCAAGTGCAGTTATTTGTTGTTAAATGCTTTTTTTTAAATTTATATAAGCCTGTCATAAAATCTATATAGCCTGGATGATACAAATAATAGTGCTTTTGTTTTTACCAGTGTATTATTTCAGATTTCAAGGACAGTCAGAATTATATTTTTCTATTTAATTTGATTCCAACAAATGTTTTTTGTTAATCAGCACTTCCTTTAGAGTCTTAAAATAGTGATGCATCGTGCGATGTGTATCTGCTGTTTTTGATGAAATATTCAGTAGCTACGACTTACTTACATGTTTATAGGAGGCTTTTGATAGTGCATTTCACTGGGTGTAGGGATTGCTTTAAAAATTAAGCATTATCCTTGTTTCCTTTTTCCTAAAAAGATTGGTAGCAAAAAATTTTCTTGCATCAACCTTTCTTTTTTGCTGGCAGGATTATTGCCATGTGTGGAGACTATTACATCGGTGGACGTCGTTTCGCTTCACTCTCCGACCTCATTGGGTATTACAGCCATGTGTCCTGTTTGCTGAAAGGGGAAAAGCTCTTGTTTCCAGTAGCACCTCCAGAGGCAAGTGGTAAAATTCTTCTAGTAAAATTTTAGCTGCTGTTTAGTTAAATGTGAGTAACTTTAATCACCATCCATAGTTTTCTTTGGGGAAAAAAAGTATTGTGCAAAGTTTCTGGTGGTTCTGCAGAGGCTCAGTACATGTTGATGTATCAGGAAGATAAAAATGAGTTCTTACTGGTTAAAAGTAACAATTTAAAAAAACCAAAATTGTTACTTAATGGAAGTGTGTGATGAGAAACCTAGATGTCAGATGTTGCAGTTATTTCCAAGCGGATTCATAGAATTTTAAGTAAATAAACAAGGAAATGCGCAGTTCTGGGCTACTGCAGTACAACCTCTGCTGGTTTGTGTGTGAGGTTTTGAGTGTCCAACAAGGGTTTCAAAATATGCATCCTGGAAATAACCAAGGCTTGGGAAAATGGATCTTCTCTCATATGCCCATCCTTAAAACAATGTAAGCAAATAAAATGAGACAAAATGCCGCATAATGCCCTTCCCTCTCCCCTCCGAAAAAAACAACCCCAAAAGGTTAAACGAAGATATTTCCGAATGTCAAACTTATGGAAATTTCCATCCTAAGTGGAAGAAAGTTTATAAGTATACTTTCATGGAAATTAGCTTACTGGTAGTTTGTTTTGAAGATGATAAACGTATGTTACCTGTCACGCTGGATGACAAACAAGGTGAGAGCTGTGGAAGCTAACTATAGATTGTGCTTTTCAGGCTCTCGGTGGTCTTGAGCTTTTGAAAATTTAGAACTGGTGAAGGGAACATAAGTGGCTGCTACAAGTCCTTTCCCTCAGAATACCTTAACACTGGGGAGAAAGATTCTACATGAAAAAGAGTGAAAAATACTATCTTTGCTCTTGTTTCTTAAATTTTAGCCTGTGGAGGACAGAAGGAGAGTTCGAGCAATTCTGCCTTACACCAAAGTGCCAGAAACTGATGAAATAAGGTATGCTTTAACACCAGTGAAATTCTCAAGAGTATTTATAAATAGTAATTATTCAGGTATGTGTACGTATGCAAATACTGTCCAGTTGCATGTTAAGCTTTATGCACTTAGATTAAAAGATGATGCCTCTCTGTTTGTTTGTTTTTTGTTGGAACTAGTCCAGCAGGAAAGGATGCTGGGCTGAGCATGAGCCAGCAGGGTGCCCAGGTGGCCAAGAAGGCCAGTGGCATCCTGGCCCAGATCAAAACCAGGGTGTCCAGCAGGAGTGGGGAAGGGACTGTCCCCTTGTACGTGGCCCCAGTGAGGGCACAGCTTGAGCCCTGTGTGCAGTTTGGGGCCCTTTGTGACAAGAAAGACGTGGAGGTGCTGGAGCAGGCCCAGAGAAGGGCAGCGGGGCTGGTGAGGGGTCTGCAGGACACATCTGATGGGGAGCAGGTGAGGGGGCTGGGGCTGTGCAGCTGGAGAAAGGGAGACACGGGGGGACCTCATCGCTCTGCACCTGCCAGACGGGAGGCTGTAGTGAGGTGGGAGTCGGTCCCTTCTCCCGTGTAACAAGCAGTAGCACAAAAAGAAATGACCTCAAGCTGCACCAATGAGGGTTGAGATTGGATATTAGGAAAAATTTCTTTGTGGAAAAGGCTGTCAGGCATTGGAACAGGTTGCTCAGGGCAGTGGTGGAGCCACCATCCCTGGAGGTGCTCAAAAAAACCACGTAGACGCAGCACCTGGGGGCATGGTTTGGTGGCCGTGGTGGTGCTGCGTTGACATTTGGACTTGGTGGGCTTTCTGCAAGAGGATAAATTTGTGTATGAAGGAATTCTATGGAGAAAGGCCTCTTGTCTAGGATTTCTTCCCAAACTGCCACAGAACTAATTAAATAGCAGATAAATAGTTTAAGCCAAACCAGTTCTGGCCACTAGAAGGAGAATGTGAACATTGACTACTCATACATGGCAATGAAGTATTTCATGCCTTCTTTGAAATAAGAAAGAAGGAGCAATATTAAAAAAGCTTTGCCTTCAGTGTTCTAGTATTCCTTTTCTTGCCTGTTGACGTGGTGACTGTTTTTTCAAAGTTTTCTTTACTTCTCTCTCCATAAGATAGAGCAAGAATGGTTTTCCCTTCCCTTCTCATCCATCCCTCCTTCTGGAAAGAGTCTATTTAAAATGTGCAGTCTCCCATTTTGTAAAAAAAATAAAATACTGAATCGCAGGCCTGTATCTCATGTTCTCCTACTTTTCCGTTAACACGTGTATGCTTCTCTTCTAACACGGGTACCTCAGTAACTTCTTTAGGGATTGTCTGTACTTCTCCACCTTTCTTGCATTTGCATGAGATGCGGTGTGGAAAGGAAACAAACCCACCAGTCCCGGGTCCAGCAGAAGAGTCGACGCTGTTTGCCTGGGGGTGATATGGCTTCCTTGAGATGCCAGAGCCATTTCTTTTCTTTTTCACATGGAAAAGTAGGAGGATTTCTAAGAGATCTGCAGTGCTTTCTAATCTCTCTAATGAGACAGTCTTGGTTTCGTAAGATGATTTAACACAACCGATTGAGTTGGGAATTGTCTTGGTTTCAGGAATATTTGCCCTGTATCTGAAGCAGGTTGGTTGGGAGCTTTATATCCTTCATCCCAAGGTTCACAGTCCAGTCCTATCCGACCTCTTTAAAGAATTCCGTGGTGTTATTTGTCTTTACAATTAATTAGTGGATGACAAGAGTGTGGTAAGACAGGGAAGGGACTCTAATCGCCTATTGCAGGTAAAGCTTTCTAGTACATGTGAGAATGAAAAGATAGACCGAGTCCATGAAGTGCCCTATTGCACTTATCAATGAGGAAAAACTATTTTATTACTTTGCTGTAACTCAAACTATAGAAAATTGTAGCCTTTTGCCCTCTTTTAGGTTACAGCAAAAATTTAAAGTTCTGTGCTTGAATTTTGAGACTCACGTGTCTAAGATAATTCTATTTTTGGCATAGCTGGGACCAAAGTTCTTGCTTTGTTCTATGTCAAATGACTATGCTTTTGTAGTTTTTACGCGTTTCAGAGAACCTTCCCTTGAAACTTTAATGTCATAGTTAAGATTCAGAAAGTTTGAAGTATTACAGCGTTAATTTCAGCCAGTCTTTTGGGCAGTTAATGTATAGTTCTTTGTAACAGGGTTGATGGAGGGTGCTCTTGCTCTCTGTCGCTCATTCCTAGGTTTCAGGTTCAGTGGCAGCCAAATTTATCCTGTGTTTTCAGTAGTCACTTGTTGGGTTTTGTTCTTCAGTTCTTACTGTTCACTTTGTTCTCGAGTTAATGCCTTTGCTGTTGGCCTACTTCACATGAGAGAAATGCCATGGAAATTTGGTGTGTGGTTTTGCACTGAAATAGCAGCTCATGAGCTTCAGTGCTGTTACCATTTCCCGATGCATCGTCAGTCTTGGCTGAGGAGTCTCACTGTGCTACAGCGAAAGGTTTTTGTATGACCTGATTTTGAGATAACACCTGAGAAATCACTTATGTTAACTCTGTTACACATATTAATGCTTCTTATTTATGCTTGTGGTTAATAGCATGGCTTCTCTGGCTGCTGTTCTGCACTCTCTTTGTAGCCCTTGTCTTCATATAAAACACAAAGAACAGATAATCCACAGGCTTTTCTTATACAAGACTAGTTTTTGATGAAAGAGTAATATTTTCTTAAAGACTATTAAGGGTGTGTCTGGTTATTTTACTTGTGTTTAGTATTTGATCCCTCTCGATAAAAGAAAACTATTACTGTCTTTTAATAATGTTGTGGTGTTATTCATGTTTTATACATCCTGAGCGCATTCCAGAGTCGGCAGAACTGGGGTTATGTATGAGATACTAAAGTATAAATAGTAATACAGAGCAGCCACTTAACTGTGGGAAACAATACACGGTGTGATTGAGCTATCAAGTCATGCATGTTTCACAAACAGCTTTTCTCAGATATTTTGTGAAGATTATACTCAGGATTTCGTTGTTTTCGTTGAGCTTTATATTATGATTACATGTCTGATTCAAATCTTTCTGTAACCGTCTTCAGTTTCCTTAAAGGAGACATGTTTATTGTCCACAACGAGCTGGAGGATGGGTGGATGTGGGTTACAAACCTACGGACAGATGAGCAAGGTCTTATTGTAGAAGACCTTGTGGAAGAAGTGGTGAGTGATTTTTATGTTCAGATTTCTTCAATGTTTTAAAATTTTTTTTTGTAAAATAATGTTGGAATAAACGAGAACTAGTGGCATTAGTTGCCTGTTTTCTAGTTATATACTTTTCCAATCCTTGCTTTAAAATAGTATAACAAACCACTAAGCCTAGTTCACTATCAGAAAAATGCTTGTTCACGTGTTGTCCAGAGGAGCACAGATGAACATTGCGGTAAATTCACCCGGCAGTTTCCTAAGCTCAGCTCTCCTGGTGGTCTGCTACTCGTCTAATTACATTTCTCTTTTATGTTTGCCATGAAACAGTCACAAACCGTACAGAATATAATTTTGCATTGTGTTAGGTCTTTCTCTTTTTCAAGGATAAAGTGTGGGTTGAAAATGTGTTAGTGAGTTAACTGTGCCTGCAAGGGCTTGCGTGGGCTCAGGAAGTGTAAATACAACCTGCAGATAACTCAGTCGCTGTAGGGGAACAGAGGGTTCAGTATGCTTCAGAAGGGAACAAACAAACAGAACAAGGTTTTTGGGGTTTTTTTTGCAAGCTCAGCATTGCTTTGGAGTCAAATATTATCAAATATTTTTGATAATATTTCCCTGCCCAGTCCCTGTGTTTTGCTGCTAGCCCTGTCTGCAGATGCTTCTCACAAATACGTGTCGGGATGCAAGTGGCTGGAGCGGCAGGACCAGGGTATCGAGCTATGGACTGATAGATCAGCGGTTCGGTCAGCCCTAGGAGAGCTGTTTGGAAAGTTGCAGCCTGTAAAGAGCTTGAAACACTACAGAAGCAGTCCTCTGGAGTCACATATTTTGGCTGAATTTCCACTTAGTAAATGAAGAGGAAACTTCTTTTCATAGAACTGCAATAACCACTTTAGCTGAAAAATGTCTCAGACTTCGTAATGTTTTTTTCCTACAGAAGGTCATAACCTGTGAAGTTTATTTTTTCTGAACAGAGCTGTACTGTTGTCATGCACTTAATATATTAATTTTCTCATTAGGGAAGAGAAGAAGATCCCCATGAAGGCAAAATGTAAGGATTTTTGTTTTGTTATTAAAAGCAATTGTAACTGTTTGTAAACTGTAGCTATGAGATTTCCCAGCTTTTGGGAAGTTTAAAGAGACTGTTTTTTTCATCTCAAGACTTTTTTCTGTGTGAGCTGCTGAGGGTGTGTGGATAATTAACATGAAAGAGTCCTGAGATAGCTATGCCTATTGCTGATGGGTTTTGCAACGTTGAGATCCTAGATGAGTCCCTGTTTGATCACTTTCAGCCAAAATATGCACAGTAGAATATTTATGAATGTGATGTTTTTTCAGAACTGAACAACTCAAAATGCTGGAGAGAGAGCAGAGTACTATGAGAGAAATTGTAGTGTGATAGTTAGAGCTGCATGTAATAACACCTAAATGTTAAAGAGAAAGCTTGAGAGCTATAGGAGTTCTCTTTGCTTAAATAATTTAATTTCTTAAAGACGGAATCAACAGGTTTATTAATCAACAATGTATTAATATGCCAAGCTGTCAGTAGGTTATTTTCAGAAGCAAAGATGAGTGGCCAGAGAGTTCTGAAATTATTTCTGGCGGCTTATTTCATCTGTCCTCCCATTTGCTCGTCATGTTTGCATCTGCTGCTTTTTTCCTGCTCCCCAGCTCGCAGTCTCCATGATGCTGGAGGAGACCTTTCTCAGTGTCTTGACAGGAGAAAGAAAGTCACTGGAATATTTGTGTTTGTTTACTGTTTGCTGGAGTTCCAGCAGCCAGTCTGATGGTAGGAAAGCTGTCAAGTGTAGGACGTATTTGTTGACTTTGCAGAGCAGCTGGTAGCAGGTGCCTGAGCTTTGGTGCTCTCTGTCTGCTGGGTTTTGTGCCCCCCGCGGGGGTCCTGGCGAGGCAGCGGCCAGAATTTTCCTCTACAGGTGGTGTGGAGAGGAGATTGGGACTGGAGCTCCTGTTGGCTGTGTCTCTGGCTCCCCTTTAAGGGCAGAACAGGCTGCTGAGTCGCAGTGTGTCCGCTGAGCAGACAGAGAGCAGCTGGTGAACCGTTCTCAGGACACAGCTTGGGGAAGGCGCGAGGTGTGAGACCCAGGGGTGGTGTTCAGCGCTCTGAGAAAGCTGGGTTTTACTTCCCCAGCTTCTCAGCTGGAGTTTTTCTGTACCGCGTCTAACTCCTTGTTTGAGCTCCGGGTTTCGTTACTCAAGTACATTGCTGTGTGGTGCTGACCTGGGGCAGTGCCCGTCAAACCGCCCAGCGCCGAGGCAACGTGTTTTCCTCTCGGCACAGCTGGATTTCAGTGTCGGCTCCAAGTGCTGGACGTTTATACTGAAACGAGTTTGTTTATGTGCCCATCAAGGTTAGTTTTTTCATGCCGTTGGTAGAACAGAGCCATGAAGTACCTTAATCACTGATTATGTCATCTATATGTGTCAGGTGCTTTTTAAATAAAGGTCAGTTCGTAGATGCCAGAGCCTTGGATGTCACCACGGCCAAAAAAGAGAGCTGGTAGTCTTGCTTTCTAATTTTTCTCTTCATCTTTGTTAAGATGGTTCCATGGGAAGATCTCCAAACAAGAGGCTTACAATTTGCTGATGACAGGTACTTGTATTTCTGATTGAAACATGGTGGCGGTGAAGTGGCACAAAGCGATGCTACTTGTGTTAAATCATGGCAAAACCTCATTTGGTATCTGTACGTATGTGGGTGCCTTCGTCTGACCAGCCCCTGAGGTTTTTACCCCAATAGAACACTACATGGGAAGAAAACTGTTGTGGCTTTGAGTATTGAGTATATTCTTAAGCACAATTAATTTACTGATTTATTTTTAAAAAAAATTTATATAAACGTAGCAAATTATTTTATTAATTGTTGTCTTCCTCAAAAAGCTGCGAAAAATATACTTTTGTATACCCAAAGGAAAATAAATCACAAACTTTTTTAGCACTTTCATAGAGCAAATATTTGTTTAAATGAAAACATCATGATTTTTGACCTGTATTGTTAAGTAGCATATTTAACTAATAGAAGAGAAATTTTTAATTGTTGAAAATGAGTGGTCAAACTGGTTTTTGTATATCCTTGTAAAGAGGTGGCAAAGACGTGTCTAGGCTGCTAGCTATACCTAAAACATTTTGCGTTAATTTTGGCAGTTTAGTACTAGTTCACCTAGTTAGAGATCACTGTTGTGATTTACCTTAGAGACTTGGTATTTCCTCAAGTGTGTGATTCTTGCTCGTTTATGTGGAAATAGATTTGACAAGGGCTCATAAATAACGCTAAGAAAAGTAATACTATTACGATATCTTTTCAGTTGGCCAGGTGTGCGGTTTTCTTGTGAGGCCTTCAGATAATACACCTGGTGATTATTCACTTTATTTTCGGACCAGTGAAAATATCCAGCGGTTTAAAATATGTCCAACATCAAACAATCAGTTCATGATGGGAGGCAGATACTATAACAGGTAAGTTTTAGTGGAGAAAGTAACTGCGCGTGTTTTATGTTTGTGTAGAGAATTTGTATAACTTGCTCCTGGTGATTATTTACTGCTGTGACTCTAAGACTCTATAGTTTTCTTAACAGCACACTGACCATTGTGCCTAACTTGGTTAGTAGTTTCTTTGAGCAAGTTCTTAAAGCTTGCAGAAGCCCAAGCGTGGCTTGTTTCTTCTGAAGTCTCGTCCTTCCACAGACCAGCCTCTCCACATGGTGAACGGTGGGTTGTGTGGGTCGTACGTCGATTCGTAATTGAGAGAATGGTGTGTTGTCTTGGAGGCTGCAGTTTTTATCCTTGTTTATTTGAAAAGGGAAAATAAAAATAGCAGTTCCGTCTCTCAGACGTTCCACAGGGGCTGTTAAATAATGGCAGTGAGCATTTATGGGAGCAGGGTAGAACTACCTTCTCGGCTGGAAAATGTCATTAAAGTGCACTGTGATGTGTGTGACACTCGGGTCAGCAGTACGGATCACCTCACATGGAGTGAGCAAACTTTGAGTACTTTTGTTTTTGCCATTGGCACAAAAAAAATAGTAATTTATCACAAGATATGTTTCCCCTTTTGTAGGAGAAGGCAGCAATACAGCTCCATCCTTGATAATCCTGTTTTTAGAGTTGTGGTACATACAAGACTCCTCAGTGACAACTCGTGTCCCTCTTTCGTGAAGGCAGTTGCCTGCCTCACAAAACCAGCGCTTTTCCAGACTTGCTCACGCAGAATCAGGGCTTTCTTCATCCCAACAGAGAAATTTCTCTCTCTTCCCACATGGCTTCTGGGTAGGTAGAGATAGAATCACAGAACAATTCAAGTTGGAAAAGACCCTTGGGATCATCGAGTCCAACCATTAACCCTACACTACAAGTTCACCCCTAAACCATATCACCCAACACCACATCTAAACGACACTTGAACACATCCAGGGATGGCGACTCAACCCCCTCCCTAGGCAGTCTGTTCCAGGGTCCACTCTTTCTGTGAAGAATTTCTTCCTAATGTCCAGCCTGAACTTGCCCTGTTGCAAGTTGCAACCATTCCCCCTGGTTCTGTCCCTAATTCCCTGTGAGAAGAGACCAGTATCAACCTCTCTACAATGTCCCAGCAGCTGGTGTGCCGTGAGAAGATGCCCAGGTCTCCCAACTGAGATTTCAGTGAACTTTTTCATAGGACTCCGAAGGGACGCTGGCGTGAGGCTGGACAGCAGGACCCTTACGAGCCCCTGCATATCCCACCCCCAAGTTGCCTGAGTACCTTCTGCATTGACCAGTCTGGCCTCCAGACATCCTTACTGGAAGCCCAGCTGGCTGCAGTGTCAGCCTTTCATGCAGGTGAACGCTGTTTTGCCCGTTCCCTAGCCACGTGGCTCATGAGGAGGATGGTAGATGAGGTAGGACCTCGCTGTAGGGCAGGGCAGAGCAGAAGGCGAGGAGAACTTCCCTAGACCTGCATTAAGAAAAGTGTGTCCAGCAGGGCTGGGGAGGTTCTGCTCCCCCTCTGGTGAGACCACCACTGGAGTGCTGTGTCCAGTTTGGGCTCCCCAGTTCCAGAGAGACAGGGACCTGCTGGAGTGAGTCCAAGGGAGAGCTACGAGAGGGATCAAGGGACTGAACATCTCTGCTGGGAAGAGAGACTGAGAGAGCTGGGGCTGTTCAGCCTGGAAAGGAGACGACTGAGAGGGGATTTATTAATGTAGAGAAGTATCTGAGGGGTGGGGGTCAAGAGGAAGGGGACAATCTCTGCTCAGTGGTGCCCAGTAATAGGACAAGGAATGATGGGTTTAAGTTAGAACATGGGAAGTTCCACCTCAACATGAGGAGAAACTTGTTGGCTGTGCGGGTGCCGGAGCCCTGGCCCAGGCTGCCCAGAGAGGGTGTGGAGTCTCCTGCTCTGGAGACTTCCCAACCCGTCTCGACGCGTTCCTGTGGGGCTGCCCTGGGTGACCTTGCTCTGGCAGGGGGTGGCACTGGATGATCTCTAGAGGTCCTTCCAACCCCAACAGTCTGTGATTCTGTGATTCTCTGATTGATTCTGTGATGAGGTGATGTCAAACTAAGCAGCGAATTAGCGCTACTCTTAGTAGTCCCAGATGGTTTTGCATCATTCAAGAGCATACCTTCAGAAAGTTACCCCCTTACATAGGTTACTACTTCAGAACACAGTGCTGAATTCTCTTGAATTCACTTCTGAAGGAGATTCTTTCTGTGCTGTTAAACAGAAAACAAGATTGTAAGGTTAAGTGGCGTTAAGTTACGATAAAATGGTTTCAGAATTTCTCTTTTAAATATTTTGGTGTGTAGTTTGCAGAGATCTTCCCTTCTCTGAAATAGAATCTGCGTAGCTTGAAAAGCTTTTTTTTTGTTGCAACTTTTGCAGAATTACCACTGTGCTCCTAGGCTCACATTCAGTCAACTTAGTGTGTGCTGCAGGTTGGTGAACTTCCAAACACGTAGTGAAGTATGCACTGCAAGTTAATAGAACTGCAAGATGAAGGTGCCAACTGCCCAAATTCTGTAATGTAAGATCTGGAGAAGGCAGTAAGTAAGGAGCAGGAAAGGGAATAGATTTTCAGGCTTTTTAATTCTTGTATTTATTCTTTTAATGGGGATACAGTAAGAAAGAAATCTTTAAGTATGTGAAATCTTTAGTTAATGTGGTTTTGTTATGAGAAGTATTTGGAAGTGGCTGAAAAGTGACGAACACAGCACTGAATCCAGAACAAAGATAAACAAAGCGTGAATTTATGCAAGATAATGAAACTATTGAAGTATATCTTGGTACAGAGGTCTGTCTTCATGGCTTATTGCAGTGTTTTTCAGATACAAGAAGTGCTAATTCTTGTTTAAATGCATCTGTCTGACAGTTTCCATTAACTATAAGCTTTTCTATATTAAACTTTTTCCCTAAATAGCCTCAATTTATGTCCTTTGAAATCTGTTACAAGCGTTGGACTAGATCTTTACAAAATTGCACTTTGTAGTAGAGTATTTTTAATACTCTCACCGTTTTTGTGATGGGAATTGAGGTAATAGATAGATTGAAAGCAATCTGCTCCTTGTTTGCAGAGTACTGAGTACAGTTATAGTCTCAATAAATAGTAGACTGGGATTTTCCCCTGCAAAAGTAAGAATCTGAAGAATAGTAAGGAAACACGTTTATCAGGTTCCGGTTTTGAGATGTTTTCAGTACCCGTACATGGGGCTGGAATCTCGATAACCTGCATAAGCAGGAGCGTATCTGCTTGTATTCCAGAAGTTGTTGCAGGTGACCGTGGGGAAAGAGGTCCTGGGTACATCCTGAGAACTCTGTGTCCTCTGCTCTGTAGGAAGACTCGTTTTTCCACCAACCTCTTCCCTGTAAATCGCTTAATTGCTGTTGATGAGTATGACTGACAGGCTGTGCCTGCGGTCTGTTGTACGGAAGCCTGTTTTCATGACTGTGCTCTGCAGAGCAGCCTGCCTGTGGTCTTTCCACTGTCCCCCTGCGGGTCTGGGTCTAGAACACCCGTGTTGTGTTCATCTGGGGACAGTTCTGACTGTGATGAAGGAGCATTTTCCTGTGGACTTCCCTGAAGCATTTAACTCTTGGGACCTTTCGGTTTATTCCATGGATAGCAAAATTACTACATGATTTATCTTTCTACATTTCCACGGAAAAACTGGCCAACCCTTTCCTCGGTGGTAGCACCGACTCTGGCTGGGGTGGCGTTAACCCTCCTCGCAATAGCCGGTCAGGTGCCCTGATCCAGATCTGCTGCTCTGACATGTGGGTGTCACACCCGTGTTTGGCTCTTGCTGATCCATGCCCGTGCCGTGCTGAGGCTTTCTCTGTTTTCGAGAGAACCAAACGGGCCCAAGAGCTGTGCTCAGCAGTAAAAAAAGGGGATGTTTCATCTTCCCGGATGAGTGCTGCCCAGACCGTGAGCGTCAGTCCGGGTGTGAGCGAGTGCTTCTGCATCACTGCTGTCCTGCCCCCACCTGCACCTACTAAACTGTCCGTCTTCACCCACGAGTTCTGCCACACTGCTTTTCCTGTTTTCTTCCCAGCACTGAGGGCTGCAGGTGAGCAAGCACTGTGGGATGTTCCTCTGATGGCTGGAGGTCTCTCCCCGACAGGGCCTTTCGCATCCCTCTCTTCCTCCACCTCTCGTGGAGTTTCGTGGCTGTGTGTGACATTGTGGCAGGGAATGTCCCGTGTCTGCTCCTCATTCCTTGCCCACCCCTGTCCCATTTGCAGGGTGGGCACCAGGGAACAGTGTGGGGAGAAAGAAAGCCTCAACACTGCGACAGTGCCTCAGCAGCAGACAAAACAGCGCCGCGTTATCAGCACAGTGTTTCGGTCACACATCTGAAACGCAGCGCTGCACGGGCTGCCAGCAACAAAACCAGCTCCCTCCCAGGCAGACCCTGTGCAGTCGTTTCAGTGACTGCTTCGTGAGATCTGAGTCTGCAGATGTGCAGCCGCTACAGATGTGCAATCGCTGGTGTGTGCCTGTTGCTGTGAGGGTGATCAAACACTGGAACAAGTCACCGAGAAAGGTTTGTGGAGCCTCCGTCCTTGGAGGAGCTCGGGACACGAGTGGGCAGGAGACAGAGCAGCTGCCACAGCTGACTCTGCTCTGAGCCGAGGGGTTGTGCTAGGTGCTCTCCAGAAGCGATTTCTGTGCCCAGCTGCCCTGTCAGTAACTTCCCTCTGTGTTTTTACAGTGTTCTTGTGCAAGACAGCACTCACAGATGTTTGAATTCTGGTGTGAGAACACGTGGTAGCAAAAGCACACCAGGCCATTTCTCTGTCCTTTTTTTCCCTCTGTTTCCCTTCTTTCCAAAGTTAACAGCATTCAAAAGTCCTCTAAAATTAGGAGTGGTTCTTTATTTCTGGTGATTCCATGTCAAAGGAGAAGATAAGAAACATTGTCCCAGTAAATAGGTGAGCAAGCTTGAATTTGAGACAGCACAATTTGGTGGATGATTGGAAGATGGTAGATAAACCTGTAATGTGGTGAGCTGAACGATGTGGGTTTACAGTAAATTCTTCATCTTTATAGTGTAACAGTGTATAGAATGGTGTTGTTTAGTTCTGCTTTCTGGATTCTTTAATTCACCCGTCAGCAGCTCGAATAGCTCCCAATTCACACTCAGTGTTGAGGAAATGATATTGCTCATGATGGTGAGGTACTTCGATAGTCGTCTGAGTAGCACAGACCTGGGGAGCCCAACAATCTCTGTGCTGAGCATTTTAAAATTTCCCAAGTAGCTGTGATGTAGTATCAAGATCCATCTTTTTTTTTTTTTTTTTATATCAAACCAAGTTTAATGTGTGGGTTTTCTAAATGTATGTTTATTCTTGTGTTCCTTCATATGTTTTGCGTAAGTAGGATTGTTGTTGCTGCCTGACATTGAAGACTGTGATTCATTCTTTTGTCCCCTAGATAAGTTTTGTGGTCAGTCTGATTCCATGCTTGACGTTTTACATGGGAGATAACCCATCACTTGCAGATCCGTGTTCCGTAACGTACTTGTCTGGAGATACCTGGTATCTTCGTGTTTGCAGTCGCCAGGCGTCGGAGCTGTGCTAGTGGCAGGGAAGTGTAAGTGACCCTCCGAGCCGAGCTCACTTGCGGGAGGATGGGGCTGCAGAGCTGAGCCTGAGTCTCTCTGTCGAGAGACAGAGTCCTGGTCTATGTGGTGCCTGAACTACAGAACGAGTTTTCAGATCCAGCTGTGTTTATTCTTCGGCGTGTCTTATGAAGCTGGAGTAAAATAGGTGCCTGGTGCTTGCAGTGAGGAACTCCTGTCCGCATTTTTAACCAAGAAAGGGGAAGAGGCGTTGACATTCAAGGTATTCTTGATTTGAGAATTAGGAGAAATCATATGTAATGCTTTTTTACTTATTATAGGGTGTTGGAAGTGGCTCTTCAAGAAGCAAAATATGACTGAATCTTTGTTTTCAGTAGCATGGCAATGCAGAAAATGGCTTATGCAGATTGGACCTTGGTAAAAACTGAAATAAAGTATTTGATTTTTAGTAATACTGAAAGAGAATTTTGTATCTTTCTCTACATACCTTGAAAACAAAAAATATTTGTGGGAACATTATTTTATCAAGTGGGCACTAGTTTGTAGCTTTAGAGTAAGAGACAGAAAAGTGAACAAAGTTGTCTTGTTTATATCTTTATTTAAAAGTTTTTGAGTTTATTTTTGAAATACCAGATATTGTTCCTTTGGGGCACAATTGTATCCAAGTGTAACATATCAGGGTTTCATGGCTGCCTGCTTTTGTGGTTACAGCTGGGTGTGCTAGAAGTGAGAAGACACACAGCGTATTTTTGTTTTCTGTTTAATTTAGCAAATTTTTTTAGGTTGATGTTTTGCGTACAAATTACTAATTTCTATTGATGTTCATGTTGCTGCTCTTTATTAAAAAGTAAACTTCAACAGCTGCAAAAAATAAGTTGGACCAACTCAGATGTCTTGAATTTCAGCTCGTATCTGCTGCTCCTTCTCTCCTAAGACTCCCAAACGTAGCTGCGACCTGAGCCTGGTGGCAGGAGCAGCGCTTCCCTGTGGAGGAGTGCTGCTGGTTGAGTATTTGATTCAACAGGGTAGCTGGGTGATTTACAAGTATGATCTGTACAAGCTCTGCTACAAACCTCCTCTATGTTCTGTTCTGCCCTCCTAAAAGGAAATTGCGCTGTCTCCCATTCGCCTTTGCTAGTTACTCTGGGACTTGAAAATTATTGCCAGTGAAATAGCAATTTTCAGCCTGGTTGGAGAGCTGGTAATGTGCGTGTGCTGTGTGAATGTGGAAGGAAAGCAGTGTCCTCATTTGGCATTTTAAGCAACTATTTAAAATATTTTACAGAGTTTAGAATTAATGCATTCTGAATACAGTTTTGTGAGCTTTCTTGACTTTAGTGTATTAGGAAATCCTCATTGCTTCAAATGAGATTATGATGTTTAACACTTGATTTTATTAAAACTTCGTGGGAAAGTTTTCTGTGGTTGTATGGAAGAGAAAATTCTGAAACAGAAGGAAAACTAACCTGTTTAACACTCCAATCCTCTTTTTCTTGTTGGAACAGCATCGCTGACATCATTGAACACTATAGAAAAGAGCAGATTGTCGAAGGGTATTACCTTAAAGATCCTGTTCCAATGCAGGTAAGATTTCATCTGCGAGCACTTGTGACCGAAGACACAAACCTCATCATCATCAGATCAGTTTGCGGCAGAGATGCCAGCGGCAGCTACACGGTGTCACCTCCAGTGGTGAGGCTTTCAGCCAGTGTGTTTCTGCTGTTCTGTGCTCTCGTGCACTCACTGACCGAGGTGAGGGCTGCAGCCCGCAGGGGCTGTGGTCAGCTCTGTCTGCCTCCCGAGGTGTCCCTCCTCTGCCCCGGGCCCTGGCCCGGCCGAGCTGTGTGCCTTCGTCCCGTGTCAGGGGAACCAGGATGCCTTCCTTTCTTCTGGGGTTTTTCTTCTGCCAGAGAAAACCTGTGAGCACAGGAAAGCTTCGGGGGTGATGGCAGGGCTTGTTCCCGAGTGCTCTTGCCCCAGAGCAGGTGATCATCTTAAAGGACGAGTCTTGAGCACACACACCCCGTCATCTACCTTCTCATAAGGTTATGATTATAAAGTATACATAGATGTGTTGTTCCCCCTCCTTTTACTGTTCCAGTCCTTACAAATCTGCCTTTCATTTCCTCCCTAAGTAGAGTTACACTCAATTTACACCCCTTTGTGGGGTCTGTCGTATTAATGCAAGATTTCTTGTATTCTCTCATAGTCAGCCCACTAATCTAAGCACCCCAAAGCTGGTCCTGTCTGTTTGTAGCGCTGCCCTGCTGCCCCCCATTTTGGTGTGAGCTCACCTTTAAGTGTGGTGTCCCAGAGCAGTTTAAAGTACCACGTCATGGGTAATTCTCTTTCTCTCTGGAAAATCCCTAACAGAGGTATCCTAGAATAGGTGTGGTTTTCTGTGAGTTGACTCTGGTGAGCAGCTCAGCACCCACACCTTTGGTTGCCCACTCCCCTCTCCTGAGGGGTGTGGGGAGAAAGCCAAAAAAATCCTGGGTTGGCATAAAAGCAGTTTAACAAGCAGAAGCAGGAGGGTGAGGGTGATGCAAAGGCTGAAAACCCCCCACGAGCAGCCTGATGTGCAGCCACTCTGCTCGTAGCCGCTCCTGTGCTGCGTGGCGTGGAGCGTCCCTTCGGCCCATTGGCATCAGCTGCCCTGGCGGTGCCCGCCCCGAGCATCTTGCCCTCCTCAGCCCCCTGTCCTGGGAGCAGGACAGGGCAAGAATCACACCACATTAGGGGTTGGAAGAACGGAGAAACTCTTGAGTCTGTGCAGTCCCTGATCTGCCAGGGCCAGAACAGCGTGTGAGCCAAATGCTGGTGTGTAACCCGCGCTGTTAGTGGGACGGGAGTTGGCTCTGTTGCTGCCAGACCCTCTGCACTGAAGGAGCCACATGGGTCACAGCTCAGTCCCCCTGCAAGGGACGTGTCTGCTCGGGCATCTGGTTTTGTGTGATCTAGAGGTGTCAACGGGTGTAACTTTCCTGTTGCACTAGTAGAGTTACACTGTGTCAGCTCTCATCTTCTCTGTACTGCTGGCTGGCTGGGCTGTGTGGTCAGTGCACCCCAGCTGTTTGTTGCTGGTAGCTCACGCTCGGTGAGTTGGGACAAAGAGCGAATGTGAACCCTGAGACGGCTCCTTGAAGGGCTTCTCCGGGAGCTCTGCTCGTGCTCGGTCACTGCTATCCAATCATGGCAGCAGGTGCCTTCGTTTCAGTCCTTTGCACTTCGAGTTCCTGTGTTAGTGATCTTGTCTGCATTGACTAGTTTTCTTTGTGAGGTGACATTTTTTAACCTATTTGGGTATATTTATTTGTGCCTTTCTTTGTTTAAAAATTTACTGCTCAGTTGTGCAACCTGCGTCCAGCTTTGTGTGATGTTCCTTCCATGCTCTGTGTTCTCGAGGGGGAAAAAAGTTCAAAAGCCTTCCATGCTTTTACAGTCAATCTGATTGGTTTCCTGTGTATACACATGAAATTTACCTAAAAATATTTGTCACTGGCTCTGTCATTTTGTGCGCTGTTCCACATGCAGTTGTGTTATGGAGATAGTCTTGAGCTCATAAATGTCTGAATGTTGCTTCTGTTGTCAGTCCTGTCATTCCTGTTAGTACCAGCAAAGTGTTTGTCATCCTGCTTTTGTGATGCTGTTCAAATCCATAATTCTTGCACACATATGGGCAGGAAGAAGAGTAGAGTATTTAGTGTGAGTGTCCCTGTGTCACTTGTCATCTCCGTGCTGCTATCCCTGCTTGACAGTCTGTCTTTTCACATTTTCTTCTGGCTAAACAACTTTTACTGATCAGCTTCTTCCGTAAGGTCAGACCTGGCTTTTGGCCATTCTCATTCGTTACCTGCATTTTGAGATCATCCAGTTTCTGCTTTCTTCTCTTGTGCTGAGTTCTGCTCGTTGTAACATGTGTGTTCTGACGGGATTAGTGAGGGCCTGGGCAGCTCGGAGTCAGTTTTAACTGCAATCTGCACAATCCTTGTTGCTTCAGAGTTTATCCAGGATTACTCAGTCCCAAAAGCTTTGGTAGGAGACAGTTGGAAGTAAGATAAATCTTTAAATGCATGCCTAAATTTAACAGAAACCATGGTGAAAGATGCTGCTTTTTATTTAGTATGAAAAAACCACAATGTTACTTTGTAAAGAGTTGATCTATATTGAAAGCTTTTTTTCTTTTGTAATAAATCTGGAAATATGGAAATAATTGTATTATTCTCATAGTAAGGGCATTGTATGAAAAGTTATATAGCTTTATTAAAATGCATGAGAGAACAATGGTAGTGAGTTGGTAGCATGCACTAAGATGATCTTGGTTGTGGTTTCATAGTATGCAACTTCTTGATGGCCATTTCTGAGCTTAAAACACATTTTTCTTACATATTTAACAGCATCAAGAGCAAGTGCTTAATGATACACTGGATGGAAGAGAAATATACAATACAATTCGTCGGAAAACAAAGGATGCTTTTTATAAAAATATTGTCAAAAAAGGTTATCTTCTGAAAAAAAGTGAGTTATGTTTACTTCTGTGGTTTTTCTTCCTTAAAAAAAATTTATATCTAGGTCATAGAATATTAGAATTCGTCAGGTTGAAAGGGACCCTTGAGGATCGGTATGTCAAACTCCCTGCGTCTCACAAGACCACCTAAAAACAGAATATGTTGCCTCGATGCTCCTTGAGCTGTGCCAGGCTGGGTGCTGTGACCACCTCCCTGGGGAGCGTGGTCTGGTGACTGAGCGCCCTCCCGGTGCAGAACCTGCTCCTGGTGCAGCCTCATTCCGTGTCCCCGTGTCTGGGTGCTGACCACCAGAACAGCGGCGTCAGGACCTTGCCCTCTGCTCTGCCCCGAGAGGACGCTGCACCCTGCAGCAGGGTCATGCCTCAGCCAGCCCCGCGCTGAGCAGGCACACTGAATGAACTCAGCACAGTTGTGGTGTGGGAAGGAAAAAACTGAGTTGGGAAAAAGATTCTGAAGAGTCTGAAGGATCGCTTTCCAGAAGTAGCACGTAAACACGGTGACGGGGTATAGAAACGACGCACAGTGTGAGGATGCTGACTGGCAGTGATCCTCAAAAAAATCAGCACAGCACAGCTGGTTAGAGTAGGTTAGACAGAGCTACAACAGTACAAATCTGTATGTTTGTTGGACAGCACAGCTGCTTTAATTTTGTTATTCCAAGTTAGATAATATGCCTTAAATCTTAAATTTAAAACGTATACTCTGCTGTACAAGACACACAGCAACTCTTTTAGGGCTCTAACCCAGGTGTGGTGGACATAACATAGAAAAAATATATTAAAAGCTGACTGCTCGACTCATCTCAGTGTAACCCTGAAGAACAGCTGTGGAACAAGTCTGCAAAGTTCTTAGGAAGCCAGTCCCCTACCAATTTCTACATTCTGTAAAGCCTTTCAAGGAAGCAGGAAAACTACCAGTAATAAAATTTCTGCAGATGGCAGAGACTGTAACTAGAAGGGTGAGTTACGGATGGTAATCTGAGTAGTGACCAAAAGTGGGAAAGGAGATACGATTTTACATACAGCCAAATAGGAGAGATCCTGAAAACCCAAACCACCCGAAGCTGTAGACCCTCTGGACAGAACAAGGAAAGCGTCTTTCTGCGGATAAGGCTGATTCTGAGAGGAGGTGTAGAGGATGTCACAGAGAGAAATCCGATAAGAACGAATGGAAAATGTTTAGTTAAAAAAGGCAATGACATATGCTGGACAAACTAGAGTCCTGAATAGTTGTAGAGAGATGTCCTTAGCTGTGTATATACAGAACAAATTCCATAAAAGCACTTTTCCACCTTGGAGACGGGATGTAATAATGACTTGTTAGATTCCTCTTTTCAAAATGGTGCTAGTTGTGGAGGCTTGTGGTGGTTTTATGATGGTCAAAGTACAGAATTAAGTCTGGAAGATGTTGCTAAATGGCACTGTGACTTGGGCAGGGATTATCTGCAGAAGTTACTCACCTGCTGTGGTTCAGAAAAGGTTCTCTCTCAAACAAGTGGGACCCAGCGAGGTCTCGGTGTGGTTGTGTTGGGTTCGATTTCAGTTTGCCCACAACGTGTTCCTGTTTCTGCAGTGGAACCTGGTAGACGTTGGTCAGAGTTCAGGAGTAACTTTTCCTGTCAGCAGCCTGTTCTTAATCAAAGCTGTAATAAAAGGGATCCACAGCATCGCTATTCTCAAACCGTGTGGATGCGGTCGTAAGGCTGATGGGAGCTCACTGTCCAGGTGGCTCGTATGCACCTGATCCTACTGAAATTGGTGAAAATGTTCAGAGAACATTTTGCAGCTTTACTTGCGTCTGTGAAGGGGATCTAATTTTAACCACACGTTAAATAGAATCGAATACGTGTACCACTGCTGTAACTGAGGTGTGATGGACTGGATGTCCTGCTGCTGTTGCACTTTGACAAAAGCTTTACCGCCCTCTTCAGTTCTCTTCATTTACAAAACCCACGCTTTCTTCTAAACAGTTTCATAACTTTTTGCTTGATGCTTTTACAGGTAAAGGAAAGAGGTGGAAAAACTTGTACTTTATATTAGAGGGAAACGATGCCCAGCTTATTTATTTTGAAAGTGAGAAACGAGCCACGAAACCCAAAGGACTCATAGACCTGAGCGTGTGCTCTGTCTATGGGGTACACGACAGTTTGTTTGGCAGGTAAGACGCTGGTTTTTCTTGTTGTGTGTGCAGCTGGAGAGGTGACCGCTGGTTTGAGGCACATTCAAGACGTGGGCAACAAGTCCTTGGTGACCAGTAGCCCTGGCTTGTGTTGTGGCTCGTGGTTCATGCGGGGAGCCTGCAGTCGCAGGCAGGTGTAGCTGATGAGTAATAACTTGTTTAACTATGGCGACTTGATTGCTAGCAACCATTCCTAAAAAACTCCTGGCTAGAAATTTTAGAATTCAGTATTAACATTAAATTGTAGAATTTAGTGCTAACGATTTCTTGTGAAGTAAGATGTGCTGATGATTCAAGCTTTTTTGCAATGTCATTTTTGAATATTGAGCATGTTAATTGTTCCATGTTCCATTTTACAGACCTTAGAGGTTATGAACTGGGGAGTTTAATCCTTTTGCACTGAGAATTGACAAGATAAATGATTTTATCAATTCCAAAAGTTCCACGTTATTTGGATAGGTATTTGAAAGCTGACTTGGATAGGTGAAGTGCTTTTCTATTTAAGGACATTGTTAGATCAGACTAACTTAATAGTAAACTAGTTCATATAACTCAACATCATCAGAAATTGCTTTTGCACAATTACTATATTCAGAAATAATTTTCTCTTCAAATCTTATTTCCTGTAATATTTAGATACTCAAACTACCACAACTGCAAGGGATGTGATTAGCAAAGAAGCAGAGAATCAAAAGCCTTTGAGATATCGTTGGTAATTAACAAGAGCAGGTTTATATATTTGATAATTGTGAGTTAGAAAAAACCTCCACTGACCAGTCTTACAGTGTCATATAGAAGAAATGAGTGCACTTTTTCCTATTAGATAGACATTGTGGTTGTCTTGTGGCTCTTAATATATAATTAAAATGAAACCTAGCCAATTTCTGTTTATTTTTGTGAAAGGACTTAAAGACCAATGCTTAAAGTTAGTGGCATTTCTTAGGCTGCAGAGACTGCTTTTGTGTGATCTGTGTGGTCATTTTTAGCGTTTTTAATAATTTTGACAAAATCAGTTAAGCTAATGGAGTGGGGAGCGTAGTTACAGGTAAAGGTACCAGAACAGTCATTAAACAAATTACTGACGCGTTCCTTACGTCAGCTGGCAGTTGTGCAGGGAGCTCTGAGCTATAGTGCAAACGTGGAACGTCCTGGTTTGCAGCAAGTGTGTCCTGAGCAGCTTTCAGCAGGCGCTGTGCTGGGGCTTAACATCTGGTTGGACGGTGACTGCGCCAGATGTGGGCAGCAGGAGACCTGCGGCCGCAGGAGCTTGGCAGGCTGCAAGTGAGTAACTGTGACCGAGACAAAGTTCCTCCTGCATTTTCAGCAGTCGGTAAAAACTGCTTTTGCCCCTCACTCAGACGTGCAGAGGAGTCTGTGGCTTTGCGTGGCTCGGTGGCCGCAGTGCTTTAACGGCGTGGCACTTCTGCAGGTGGTGGGACAGGCAGGGAGGGGGGGGGAACGGCAGGGCAGCCGCAGCAGGTGGAGTCCCTCCGGCGACGCTGCTCTGGGGAGAGCTCAGTGCCCTCGAGCATGGGCTGGAAGGTCACGAGCGAAGTGTGCAGTCTGAGTATCTCTTGATTTAACAAAACAATACAGTTCTTTACCTGAGTTTTTGACAGAAGAGGGCACGGACACTGTGACCGGGTGTCAGCTGGCAGAGGTTTGTGTCAGAGGTGCTCAGGGGTTGGTGTGTGACCGAGTGCACGTTGTTTCTGGTGGTGAGAACCACTGGGCCCACTCAGAGAGGAGACTCCTTGTGTTAGTGTTGCTTCTGAGCTGTCACAGGATCGCAGAGTGATTTGGGTTGGAAGGGACCTTAAAGCTCATCCAGTTCCAACCCCCTGCCATGGGCAGGGACATCCCCCATGAGATCAGGCTGCCCAGCCTGGCCTAAAAAATTCCCAGGGACAGAGCATCCAGAGTCTCCCTGGGAACTAATGCTGAACCTTGGCTGCTTTTCGAGTCTCTGGAAACAGTCCCTGTTGACAAGTCTTTTCCATGTCAGATGCTGTTTTTTCCTTCAGCTGTAAGCACACTTACCTCTTCAGTAGAGACGGTTCCAAAATTTTCCGGGTATTCTGAGAACACCAGCTGCACTGATGTGTGGTTTCCTTAAAATGACATAATACATTCAAACTAAAATACTGTTTTTAAGGACCTGAGAAATTTTCTAGTTGGAGTTCTCCTCTTTCCATGTGTGATGATGCTACATGTGTACAAACAGAAACTGATGCAATGTTAAATGCTCCTTACCGATGAATAGCAGAAATGTATTAGCTCAGTGTAAAATTTGTTTTACCACAGATCAGCAAGTGATGGTGTCCATTAATATTACGAAGATTAATAAAACTTACATTTTTTGTTTTGTTTATTTTTAAGGCCAAACTGTTTTCAGATAGTAGTTCAGCACTTTAGTGAAGAGCATTACATCTTTTACTTTGCAGGCGAAACTCCAGAACAAGCACAGGTGAGAGCTTTTGTTGGTAAATATAATTTAAGAAGTAATTTCTTGTCATGTGGTATTTAATGACATTGCCCTTCTGAAACAGGAAGCTGGTGTATCACAGTCAGTGGCCATGTGGCCGTGTGTCAGCAGGTGTGTTAATGGAGTCATACCAGATGTGTAAAGGGAACATCTGGCTGGTGCGCAGCATCTGGCACCTGCAGCACCTACACTTGGATTCATACTCTGGACAAGTCCCATGGACTGAGCTTCCGTTCTTTACCATTGTATGTGCCTGGGGAACTTTTTTTTTGACATTGTTGTTTCCTACATTGTTCGAATCAGAAGAATAATTTACTCTTCAGGATTTTTCCATGCTATAAACCAGAGCATGGTAAGTGGGAGTTTCCCTTCAAAGGCATATTCCTGATAGGAAGTAAAATCCTAGTTCATGTGCCTGTGCCCAGGGATCAAAGTACATTGAGCAGCTGCCTTTTGCAGGCATGTAGCCTGTCCATAAAGTGGTGGTTGTTCATGGTCTGGGGCCCTGATTTTGCGTAAAAAAATCAGGTTTTCTGGTTCTAGATGGTATCACCAGCTCTGTAGTGGTTGTGTTTGCTGATGAAGAAATGCAGGATAGGAGCATAATACTCTGAAATTCCCTCACTAGCGCAACGGCTAGAGGAGACAACATCCTTATTTAAGTTTACAGTTCTGCAGGTCCACAGCTCTGCCATATACTTGTTGCCATTACAAGTTAAACTTTGCATTTGATTTTTTTTTTTTTGAATGAAACTAAAGCTCTTTAAAGTACTCATAATATATTGCTACTCACCAGAGCACGAAGGCTGTACAAATTCAGGAGTATTCTTGCGCTGTATATGAAGGAAATCCTATTAAGACAAATTGATGAAAGTCACTGAGATGATACCAGAATGATGTGGTGCCGTTTGTTACACCATCCTTAATGTACTGTCTTTGGGAAGCGGTGTGCTGCCTAGTAATTGAGAGTACATACATTAATGTCCACGCTGATTACTGTACATTTGTTTGTCACATATGCAATGTCTCTCTGAGTTCTTGAAATTCGAAGAATTAAGAATGTGTAGAAGACAGAATATCCTGCCTTGTTCCCTGAACACTTGGTATAATCTGCTTTTGGTTTTTGATCTTCTTAGCAGGCTGTTCACTGCTTTAGTACAGAATACAGAGTGGCGTGGGTTTGAGGTTTTTTCCTTTTTTTTTGTTTTTTTTTTTTAACAATATGGCTTTGGCCCAGGAAAGTTTATATATAATTCTTTAGAGAAAGCTCGGCTTTCTTGCTCTGTCACATCTCATAGAGGAACAGTTTTATTTGTGCATCGAGGCTGTGTTATGACAGGTAAATAAGTACCAGAGCAGTGCCATCCCACGGACTGTGTGTTGACGCTGTGGTTTATGCAAAACAAAAGTAAGTGCAAAGTGTGGAGGTGGGTGCTGGTGCCAGTGGGGTCACTGGCACACCGCTCGTTCTCACCGCTCAGAGCTCTGGCCGCTGGGCGGGAAGGTTCCTGCGGTGAGTAAGCTCAGAGGTGCTCTGTGCGCCTGGGGAGTGTTTCTGTTAAAGAGTATTTGGGAGGCATTTGTTCCTCGATCACTCCTCCTTCTCAGAACAAGCAAACCACTGGAACTTGGTGAGGTGTGGGTGAAAGCTCTTCCTTCTGTGGAGGGATCTGAGAGCTGAAACCCAGCTCGCCCGAGAGCAGCTGCAGCACAGCGTCCTGTGTTTTTACAATGCGGAAGATGCTGCGAAGGGCGGGATCGAAACAGCATTGTGGCGTTTTTAATGACATTTTTGAGTGGTAGTTCCAGAACAGATGGTGGATCTTTGCGATACAGACTTCATAAGACTCTTGGCCTGAAACCTAAATTTTGTGCTTTGCCAGAGCCGGACAGAGTGTGGCTGGGGGACAAAACCAGAGAATGAGGCTCTTCCACCTCCCCCTGCGAGCCTCCTCTGTCAGCAGCTTTCTCACGCTGCAGCGACTTCTGCAGAGTGCCCAGCAAGTCGGCGGTGCCTCTTAGCAGCTTACTTGGTTTTTTAGAAAATACACACAGAGGTTCTACTGTCAGTTTGGAGTTAGACACTGTGTTGATTTCCCTGATCAAAACGGAATCCACTCACGCGCTCTGCCGTGTGCGTTTGTGGACAGAGTGGGGAATGTTGGACACCCGCTTCGAGTTTCTCCATGAGATTTGGTATATTTTTTTATTTGAAGTATACACAGTACTATGACTGCTATTCAGAAGTACTGTGGGGAATAATCCAGGCGGTTTGGCTTGTTAACAGTAATTTTCTCAGAAGCAAAGGAGTTTTGCTTCATTTTATGTTCCATTTGTAACCTAATGCAGTATTGCTAGTCTGGAAGGTTGGTAATGGTCATGCTGTATATCCATTAGTAAAGCTTGACATTTCTTAAAGAGAAAGTGGTTCACATTGGCGAGTTCCTTATTAGATTCCGCTCAGTAAAGATTTTTCCTTTAATGTGCAAACTTTCGTACTTTGGAATTACGGAAGACTTGGGGTTTGCCAAGCTCTAGGGAAAACTTCAGGTAGTTCTGTCTGTTCCGCTGCGAGAAGCTCTGTCTCACTTTTGTCACGCTGTTCTGCATCCTTCTCTCTTAGGACTGGATGAAAGCTCTGCAGATGTTTTGCAGTTTAAGGAAAACCAGCCCAGGAACATCAAATAAACGTCTGCGTCAGGTGAAGCTGATGTCATGGGGTTGGCTGTGCATGTGGAGCACTGTTTTGCTTCCTCATTGCAAAGCAATGCTGATGAATCTCAGATTTTTCCTTCCAGCTGTAGTAAATCCTGCACTTGCTTACTTTTTGTGAGTTTGATGCGATACCCTCGTGGAGCCAGCCAGGGTGACCTACACTTGGCTAAAATACCCACACGCACAGAGCCCAGCCTGGCTTCAGGCAACCTGCTCCGGCTTTGCCCGGCGTTATTTCCTGACTCATCGGACTCAGAGCGTGAGGAGTCACTGTTGGTATCGTCCTCACTTGCAGAATTTACTACATCAGAGAGACGTTAAAAACTCAACAGACGCATGTGATGTGTAAACAAAATATTCGCTTAACTAATATCATTGATTTTAAGAAACAAACTCGTGCCGAGCCAGGCTTGTGGCTTAATTTGTCTTTGGCCTCTTGAAAGTGCTGGTTTTGCCAGAATTTCCCCCGGGGCAGAGGACAGACAGACAGTCGTAAATGGCTGAGTCTGTCGCGATTGGGGAGTAGCAGGAAAGTCCTTCAAGAATCCCTGACGTTCTGGGGAGTTAGCAACATCGAATGCAGCTGTTTAGAAAAGCAGAGAAAGGAGCAAAATAAAACGTTTTTCAGGTCACACAACTATTCTGAGATTCACGTTAAAGGTGCTCGGATGCTTCCTAATAAATTACTAAATTAGGTGAGTTCACAGATGAAGTGGCAGGTGGAGCCGAGGGTTTCAAGTTGCAAAGGCAAAGCAAAAAGACAATCTGAAACAATTCTTTACTCAAAAAAAGCAAAGAAAACACTCATCTACATAAATTAGCATGTGATGTGTTGGGGGAATTTTATGTAATCTGTTAGGAAAGCACCAAATAAGCATTGTGGTTTTTTGGAATCTTCCAAGGTGCCAGTCTTTGATGTTGGTAAAATGTTCTGTGCGTAGAAAAGTTAATATTTGCAGATCCCCGTTTTTAAAAAGACGAAAACTAGACACACTAAAAACATGAGGCTGGGGTTTTGTTTTCAGTAATTATTTGAGTTACTCTTATTTTGTCACTGGTGCCTCTTAAAAGGTTGTTCTTTTACTTCTGTTCCTTACCCTTATTATTGGAAAATTTTGGTATGTAGTCAGTATTCATATATTAACATTAAGCCTCTGCACAGAGGATAGAAGAAATCATTCATTCATGTGTTTTGTATTTCCATTTTAGCAACAAGAGTAAATTTTTATTTATTTATTTTTTAGGTCAGCAGCCTAATTTTGCATGTAGAAGAAGCTCATACGCTCCCAGTAAAGCATTTTACTAATCCATATTGTAACATCTACCTGAACAGTGTCCAGGTAGCAAAAACACACATCAGGGAGGGGCAGAACCCTGTGTGGTCAGAGGAATTTGTCTTTGAGTAAGTGTTCATCTTGTTGAATTGCTGAGTTTCACTTTCAGATTGCTTTGCATTTAGCGTCCTTAACACTGTGGGCTCTTTTCCACGGGCTTTTCAGAAATACTGCGTATGTGTTGGTGCAGCAACAGGCCCTCAGCCACATTCAGGCCTGGGCAGAATTTTCTGCAGGCACCTCAGTATCTCTGTTCATGGAACTGTTGGGGGCTGGTAACAGAAACTCGGGATGGAAATGAGTTTATTCTAAACCTGAGAGCTAGCCAAGCATACCGTTAACTGAGGCTTTCTGTCTTCTCTCCTAGTGATCTTTCGTCTGATATTAATAGATTTGAGATAAGTCTTAGTAACAAAACGAAGAAGAGTAAAGACCCAGATATACGTAAGTATTTTTCTGTGAGTATAGTGCTGCCGTGGATACGTGGTGTGGTTTTCACTACTCTTGTCACAAGGGAATTAAGGATGTTTTTATGCCCCCTGTACCCCTGTGTGTGTGTGTTTCTGATGCCTGGTACTGGCTTTCTGTTAACGTTTTTACAGTGAGAACCGGTGTGGGTGATAAAATGCACAGAAATCCAGTGGCTCTCCTGGTGAGCTCTGGAGCAGTCGTGTGGTGCACGACGACTGCGCTTGACAGAAGCCACGAGGAAGAAGCTTTGAGTCTGAGTTTGCTCCATAAAATGCTGAGTTCCACAGTCTTCAGACTGATTGCATGGAATTCCTTCCCAGGTTCTTTGTGGCTTTCAGTGAGAAAGAGAAAGGGAGGAAACTTTAATCATAAAAAGAAAAAAATTGAAGTAACAGAGCCTTGGCAGTCCAAAGAAAATTTGCCTTCTTTTCTTTCCATTTTGCTTCATGTCTGCTTTCCTTGTGTCACTTTCTGGGCTTAAAGCTGAAGTTGCCTCAGAATCACTTTGAATGGGAAAAGATTCTTGGGCGTTTTACAGAAGTCACCAAGAATTTACTCTCCTTGTGTTACCAGACAGCTGCTGCTCAAGGTGTGGTTTTGTTTCTCCACCAGCAAATTAACAGCGAGCTGGTGAGGTCTGTTAGCTTCCTAGAAAAGGAGTTTGAAGAATGTGGATTCTCAGCTCTTAGATAGGGGAAAAAAACACAATGTTTTTTTTAAGTTTAGCTTTCTTCCCACAATGTGTTTTTAGTTGAAGGTTTTTTTGTTTGGTTTTTTTTTTCCTTATTCAAGGTATCTTGTTTCCCACCTACCTGTTCTGGAGCAGCTTCAGCTCTCTGCCTCTCTTTGCTGCCTGCAGGGCAGAATGCCCTCCCTGCCCACTTCCAGTTTGTTCCAAGATTTTTTCTTTGCCGTTGTGTTCAGAGCTGTCTGTTCCAAAGCCTGTCAGTGTTTATAATCTATGCCAGTTGTTTCCAGTTCGCATATATTGTGTTACTGGCCTGTTACATAGGCCTTGGTGCTAACTTATTGCATTTCTTAGGGGGGTTTTTTAAGACTTGTAGGGAACCCTCGACCAAAGTGGAAGAATTACAAGACACTTTGAATGCTCTTGCAGAACCTAATTCAATTTCAAACTACTTCTTGCTTCCTCTGACTAGAGAATTTTGTGTGTAGCGGGAGGAAGAGGGACACGTGCCCTCTGACAGACAAAAGGGCTCTGACTGCAGTTACGACTGTTCTTGCTCTGCTCTTGTATTTATTTGAGCTGCCAAACTCGTTATCCATCTGCACCACAGCTGTGCTTAGTTAAAGGACCTTGACAAGGGTAATTCTTGGAGTGCCATACTCGAGTGACTTTAGTGTTTCTGTAAGTTTGCTCCTCTCTGTCCAGATGAAGAAGGTCGTGTTGGCTTTGGACGTGTCCCACTGATGGGACGTGGTAGGAGGTTTCCTCACCTGGCGCAGGAGCAGGATTGGCTGAGTCTCCTGGTGGCAGCGTGAGCCAACAGCCCTTTCCTCCTGGGATAGGAGTTGCACTAAGCCAGCCTGCATGAAAAAGCGTTTCAGGCAGTCAGGGCTGGTACTGAACACTTCAGTACCAATTCTGTTTATTGTTTTCCGTTTCTCTAACTGTAAATTGCATAAGGATTTATTCAAATAAATATATGTATTATGGCTTGAAAACAACAGCACCTGCAGTGTGTTAGTAGAGTTCACCTCCTGCTGCTGCAAACTGGGGCCTTAAGTGTGATGAGACAGGTAAGTGGGAAATTGTTCAGGGCAGTGGTGTTAACTGGAGGGAAGTTCCAGTTTGGTTTTGCACCACGACAGCTTAATTTCGGGTTAGGTCATGCTGGAAAATAAACGTTTTTATAACGGAGGTGGTCGTCCCACGCAGGCGGGTCCGTAGAGCAGAGCATTGGCCAGTGTTACTTGCTGGCTCTTGTCTGTACCAGGGCCAAAGTTGTTTTTCGGAGTGGGAGGGTGGGCTGTGCAGGTGTGACTGGTGGCTGGGAGAGACAGGGTTTAGTTCACCATGCACTGAGCAGTTTTTTCTTTCTCAAGATTTCAGGTGGCTCTTACTCCGAATCAGTCATTAGATTTTATTTTTCCAAGAGTTTTTGGATGTCTCTGTTCCGTTCGGCCGGGGTAGACGAAGGCTTTGTTGGAAACTCAGATTCATTTCCAGCCTGCAGGCTGGAACAGACCTGACTCTGAGCTACTTCTCACATTGTTTCCCAGGTTATAATTGCTGAAAAAACAATCTTTTTGCTAAATATGATGCCCAAAGTTTCATTAGGAAATAAGCTATTAAGAAACAAGTTTTTTGTACTACTGTGCATCATCTCAAATATTGTCATTCTCTTTGGATCAAGGTCATTGTCAAGAGAATTCTTAACCTGTGTCTGGAGAGATCAATTATTGTTTGGATGTTCATGGGTTTTTTAATACATTTGTTTCTGTTTTAAAATGTGATAGGTTCCAAAGTATAAATATCCTAAATTTTTCAAGCAATAGCAGTCTCTTGCTGGAGGTGGCCGCCTAATTCAGTCTGAGCTGCTAACTAGGAGCAAGTCTTTCTCCTTACGATAGCAACTGTTCTGCAGATACTCTGCAGATATTTCTCTTCTGACCTTTTTTTTTTCCCTGCAAATCCAGCAACATGGTAGTATTTATGTTATAGCTATAAATGGCTACTGTAACCACAGGGAGAAATTAAATCATTGATTTATTCCAGATCCTATATTTTATTCACCGTTCTGCTCACAGGGAGGAATGTGCCAGCAGAGTGAGGTGAAAACCGCATTGCTCGGTCGCGGGTACAGGAGTTTGATGCTGGCGAGAAACATCCCAGGGAATCGGTTGATTTTCTGGTTTAAAGACATAGTCCGGGCCGCACTGGTGATAAGTGACCGGCTGCAGTGAATTGTTTTTCACACTGTTGGACTGACTTGGGTGCATCAGTCATGTGTGAATGCCCGTGCGGCATCTTTGCACGCGTGTGTGTGCGTTCCTGACAGAGAGTTTGGTGTTTCCTCGTCAGCTGCTGGGAGTCTGCTGAGCTGCTGCAGAGAGAGTCTGTTGATATGTTGGCGGCAAAAATCTCCATTGCTCCTATTAAAATTCTTCTGTGGTGTGCTGAAAATAAACTCTGTTTTTATTCAGTACTAGCCCTGTTTTGCTGGAGACACCTCACCTGAGCGATGCTTTTCTCCCGTCAGTGTTCATGCGCTGCCAGCTGAGCCGGTTGCAGAAGGGACACGCGACAGACGAGTGGTTCCAGCTCAGCTCCCACGTTCCACTCAAGGGCATCGAGCCGGGGTCTCTGCGTGTGCGAGCACGATACTCCATGGAGAGGATCATGCCAGAAGAGGAGTACAGTGAGTTTAAAGAGGTATGAAATTGTTAAACTTTCCGTGGCTTACCTCTCAAAATTCATTTTGTTGGTTTGTTGTGACAGATTTTAGTAACTTTGGTTGACATCATTAAATAATATTTATAGGGACACGTGTAAATCACTACAGATCCATAAAACCAGATTTTCGAAGGGTGTTGTGTCCTAATAGAAGCTTCTGAATATTTTAAAATTCCGTTTTTCTTTCAGCTCATACTCCAGAAAGAACTCCATGTAGTCTATGCGTTATCACATGTTTGTGGACAGGATAGAACACTGTTGGCTGGCATTTTATTGAAGATTTTTCTTCATGAGAAGCTTGAGTCCTTGTTGTTACGAACACTAAATGACAGGGAGATAAGCATGGAAGGTACTACGCTACATTGCACTGAAGTTTGCTGGAACCCTGGGCTGGCAAGGAGGGAGGGGCTCTGGCACGTTCTTTTTTTATTTATTTTTTTTCCTTGTCAAAGTGTAAACACAGCATCTTTTTCCTCTGCTTTTTGTTGTCTTTTCTCACCTTTCCACTTTGCTGTTTGGGTTTTTTTTTCAGATGAAGCTACCACCTTGTTCCGCGCCACCACTTTGGCAAGCACACTCATGGAGCAGTACATGAAAGCCACAGCAACAAGTTTTGTTCACCATGCGCTGAAAGACTCGATACTCAAGATAATGGAGAGCAAGCAGTCCTGTGAGGTGATACTCTGAATGATGTTCTTAAACATTTTGGTTTGTTGACACAGTTCTCTACTAGTTTTTATGTTCTATCTTTGAGGTAAATGTTGGCTTCAGAAACAGTTATTAACCTCTCAAAAGTAAAAATCTATTTACATGTGAAGGAACTGAATTAATTGAGGTGGTTTTTTGTCCTAGATTTTGCTTTTGGATAATATTCATAGTAGAACCTTTTTTTTTTTTATTAAAATATCTTTAAATTATTTCTTCTTTGGCAGTTGTAGGCTGTTCTGTAGCAGATACTGAGTATTCTAACCTCAGTAACTTGTAGTGAACTGAAGGCATTGTAGAAATCGATGTCTGAACTTTAGTTATTTAAAATGTCTTGATATTAAAAAATTGCTGAAACCGTTTTTAGAATGGCCTCCTAACTCCTGTGTGTAACTTAATTGAGGAAAGGATGGGAGTCCTCAGAAATTGGGATTGAGAGAGGCGAAAAGTCACACAGATGCGTCATGGTAGTATCGGAGCTGTTTAAAAAAAAAAAAAAAAAAGCAGCAGCCTGGTGTGTTAGAACTTAAAACTTTTGCTTCTTCACGTTTCCTGACCAGCCGTTGAGACAGACTTGAGTTCCCCCAGAGACTTGTACAGCTGCAGAATATTCAGTTTTCTCTGAAGTGGTGTTCAGTGCACACGAAATTACACGTCCTTCTGATGAGGAGAAGAAACATACTATTTTGCTCTCTTTGTTCTAGTTGAATCCCTCGAAGTTAGAAAAAAATGAAGATGTAAACACTAATTTGGCACATCTACTCAGCATTCTTTCGGAGCTGGTGGAGAAAATATTCATGGCTGCAGAGATACTGCCTCCGTAAGTTCCCAGTTCTCTGCTCAGATTTGTATTTGAAATTTCCTGTTTGTGTGAATTACGTTGCACCTGAGGAAGATGTTCTTGCTGTGCATCTTCTGCTGATCGGTTCCAAGAGTAGTGCCTCGGGATTGCTGTGCGCACGCAGAAGGAATGTGGAAGGCCAGAAAAATAACTCTGGAATTAAAAGGTTTTTTTGCAAAAGCCTTTGTCTGGCATGTGTGATTTCCTTTGAAGGAGAAACTGCTGGACCCGAGAGATCAGGAAAAGAAGAATCACAAAATTAATCAGTCTCTCATTTCCACAAAAAAGGAGAAGACAGTAGTGGCTAGCAAACAACTATATATATTTAAGATGATTACAAATTCTTTCCAGTCCTCCTCCTCTGAGATGGATTAGCAGAATATTAAAAATATTAAAATATGAGCAGATAGTAAAGAATGGTACCTTGCTATGGTTGTTTTTGTCTGCTAAGGAAAGACGGAAGTTATTTTTTTTAACTTTTTTTAATTTGCTACAATAACTTGTTGTCATAATTCAGATTTGAGCCATCTCGTAAGCAGTGGCTAGTACCAACAGTTTTCTTGCACTGTGTCCCCAGCTTCTAAAGCACACAAAATCCTCAATTTTGAGGTGGCAGAGTGGCACAGAAGTTTCTTTTCTCTTCTCTGGTGTCAGTGCTGGCAAGGTTGGCGTTCAAAGTTGCACTCATTTTGAAGTATATGGGGCAGTTCTCAACATTTTCTGAAGTGCGCCACGATTTTCCCGCTTTTTAGTGGGAGAGGACTGCTGCTGTGTTTGCAAGGTGTTTAAACACCTAGCCTAGACTAGTTAACCATCAAATTCTTTTTTAAAGGGAAATACTCCTTAAGAAACAGGAAACAGTTGTGAAACATTTAATGCAATATTTGCTGAATTGTGTGTAGAATTGTGTATGAATGGAGGCTTTTCCTTACCATTTATCAATATAGTTCTTAATATAAATTTGCAAATTTAGACATCGACTTAGTAAGTTTATTAACTTCTAAATTAACTCTGAGCTAAAGTTAATTTAAAGCTTATGTGTAAATTACAAATGTAGAATTGGCAATGGTTCTGTGTCGAGAAGGAGGTTGGTCTAGGTCCTGGCTGGCTGGCTCTGTGCAACCCTCTGAGCGTAACGGGATGAGTAATTGGCCATTATTTTTGCAGGACGTTGAGGTATATTTATGGATGCCTACAGAAGTCTGTCCAAAACAAGTGGCCAGCTAATACCACCATGAGAACCAGAGTTGTGAGGTAGGTTACTTGGCATTTTATTCTGAAAATAATCTTTTCGGCTCCTGCAAAGGACATACCTGGGTGTGCTGTTCTGTTCCCTTCAGAGGCAGCGCTGTGCGGTGCCCGCGCGGCTCACAGCAGCCTGAAGGTGTTTGCGGTGCTGAGCCTTGATCTCCCAGCTGAGCGTTACGAGCTCCTGATCGTGTTCCCAAAGCCCTGCCTGACAATGGCACTGCGGGTGTCGCGGTTTTAACATGTTGTTGGCTGGGGTTTTGTCGGGTTGTACAGACTAATCTAAACCAGCAGATTCTTCTTTTGTGCTGGGAATGGAGGAATTCTCTCAAAGGAGTAGCTCACTTTTTTGGTACCTGTAGAGAGAGAGCAGTGACCCCTGAGGATCGTGGTCCTGTCCTGTCGGGGGGCACTGGGGCTCAGTGTGTAGCCTGTGTTAATTGCTGGAGAAATCCCACGTGGTTAAGATCCATACCCTTTAAAATGCAGCCCCAGCGTGGTGGGAGTCTTTTAACACCTTCTCATAAAGACGACCGTGCTGCTGTTGGATCTCAGAGGGTACCGAATGCCCTGGGACATGTGCCCTTCTGCATCAGAGGAGGCTCCTGATGGGGCTGCTCGTTCTGGGCACCGCGAGCCAGCGCTCTGCTGGCTTCTGACAACACCCAATTCTTGCTGTCCCAGTCCTGGTTCATCTCTCTGCTCCAGCTGAGCCATGCTGGAACATTCCAAAGCTCCTCACAAGCAGCTGCAGGAGGTTGCCGAACCCGGCTGCTCCGAGCCAGCCACAGGAGCTCCCGCACACACTCATAAACCTCTTCCTCTAGCGCCGTCCATCGCCAGCGCAGCCTGGACAGAAACCTTTGGTAAAGGTGTGCTCTTGGTGCTGCTTTTCCAAACACCTCTGCTGCGGGTTTTAGGGGTATCAGAGCCACATCTTCCCCTTTTTTTGCGGTGTCCAGCACTCACACATGTTCTGCTGAGGTCAGTCAGTCTCTGGTGGAGGGAGTCTTCAGAGAATTTGTCTTGGACACCAGGAGCCTCCTGGTGTCCCAGGGCCCCGTGCAGGGACATTGCCCTCAAGTCAGGGCTGCTCTTGCTGTGGGAACCCCCTCGTGCCTTGAGGGGCAAACCTGCTGGAAGGCTCTGGAGCTCGGCAGCGAATACCACGTCTCTTTCTGTTCCTCACCATCTCTGGAGAGAACCACAGGGCTTTCCTCAGAGGACACAGCTCACACTTGGGGTTTTCCGTAGGTCTCCGCTGGATGCTGCAGATAACGGGTCCCTGCTCGTGTGACGTTAGCCTTCACAAGGGGACACCAGTGATTTCTTCCTAGAGTAGAGAGTTTCACAGCCTTCAGTGATGATGGTTGTCTTTTGTTGCACTAATTTCAGTCCAGGACTGATTAAACATTCAGAGTGGGGCAGACGGTTGTAGATGTCTGGGTATCTTCTGTGCCGTATCAGTCAGAAGGTGCTGCCGTTTCATGTAGATATTCTAAATTTCGGCAGTCTGACCAGTGTTGGAAGCACCAGATGTTCTGTACCAGCAAGGTGTGTGCGAGTTCATAGCTTGTTTCCCTTCAGCTTTGGGCACTTTAAAAGAGGGGTTTGTCTATGTGCCATGACTTCAAAATTAGTTACTTCCTCGTAGCTTTAAATTCACACCCTAGAAGATACTTTGGCTTCACATGTGGCCAAGAACTGTTGTCTTACCAGCCCATAATGCACAGGTTTTGGAGAAGTGATAAACATCTGTAACAGTGTATATCACGTCTTGGACATATGCAGGGTGCATTCACCTCACTTGTCATTTTCAAGTCATCAGGACTCAGCCGTCACTGCGGTAACCAACAGACGGCGCAGCGCAGGGTCCCTTTCCTCCTTCTACAAATGGTCAGGCTTTGGTATTGCTGTGGTCGAACACCAGGCTGCTGGTTGTGTCCAGGCAATCTGAACAAAATTAAGGGTGAGTCGATAGCTGAAGTTGGTCCGTGTGTCACGTCGTAGTATGGCAATTAGCCAGAATTGAGGATCACCCGAGGTGGACGTGTCTTACTTCTGCCAACAGCTAGGTTTCCTTACACTGCTGAAGGCTGTTCAGGGTGTCTGTGGAATGAATTCCTAGCTCCACAACCAAAGCAGAACACTTTTTTTTTCCCCCCCCCTAGCTTTCTGGGTGGCAGCAGTTACTTTGTGGAGGCAAGTGGCAGATCCTTTGTCACTCTCCACTGCAGCACTGCCACCAGGAGACCAACCAGCTTGGGCTGACCTCAGGCTGCGCTGCTGCCGGGAGAGAGCTTCCCTCTGCCCTGTGCCCCTGCTCGCCGTGCCCTGGCACGGGGTGGCTGCAGGAGGGAGGGATGCCTCGACCAGGCAGACGATCAGAAGCCTTTAGGAGGCTGGAGACCAGGGGCTCCTTGTTTTGGAACCCGTGTGGTCTGAGATGATCTTCAGTATCGCTTTGCAGTTGAGCTCCTCTGACCTGGTAATTGGGAAATCAATATGCCTGTTCTTCCAGCCTTTACTATAGTTGAAGTCATAGCTTGATATTCTTAATTTTTTAACGTGTTTACAGAAACCGGGCTCGTTGGTTAGTGTCTGTCTCAAAAAGGTACTGTGCTAACTGAAGTTTTTACTGACTGCACAATTCTATATTAATTCTCCAAAACACACTTTTCTTCCCTTTTCAGTGGCTTTGTTTTCCTTCGACTGATTTGCCCTGCTATCCTGAACCCAAGGATGTTTAATATCATCTCAGGTGACTATACTGAATTCATACTTTGTACAGTAGTAGGCATGAAATCACTGCGGTGTCGAATGTAGCAAAATACAAAGTTTGTTTGAACACAAAGTCGCGTTGCCCGTGGTCGCTTCACTGACTTCTCCTGCAGAAAGCACCCAGCGTCTGCTTTCCACTGTGACAGGTCAGAGTGCAGTGACCCCCAATATCATTTCAAAGTCCAGAAAAACATACATTATTTTATGTAAAGGTACAATTTTGAATTAAAGTCTAACAACATGGAATATATTCTAGCATTCTGAAAAATCTGTTTGATCTTCAGATGTCGCTTTGAATATGATGCAGTGCCAAGGCTAATGGCTGAAACTCAGTGAATGAGACTTAGAAAATTAAAAATCTGTCTGCAGAGCTTGGAATACATCGGTGTGCCTTGGAAACTGTGCTTGAATGACGTGTCTGAGCATTGTGCTTGGGTAGCTTCCAGCCACTGGAGGAGTCTGTACCTGGACGCCGTAAACACAGCCCATCTCAAACAGGAATCGAGAGAGGGGGCGAGCGTTTGGCCGAGGCGGGTTGTGCGGCTGGGAACGGGAGCCTGGGCTGACTTCGAGGTGTTTGCCGCGGTGAATCCTCTCCGGCGGTTGCCGTGGGGCTCCCCTGCTGTGAAGCTGTAGCTTTGAGGGCATGGATCGTCCCACAACACCTGCTATAAGCATCCAGAAAAATTTTGGGGGCGTTTTTTAACTTAACGTGGGAGGGAAAAAAAAGGAAAGGCATAAACTACTGAAACCTCTTTTACTGAAGTTAAAATATTCAGACGTATGAGTTGCTCAGCTTTGAAAGGTTTTGCATATGTAACCCTTCGTCTTTTTGCTCCTTTTTTTTGGTTTTTTGTGGCAAAGATCACCCCAAGTTAGAGGGCATTTAGTTTGCACTAGGCATTGCTCTTCCCTCTCTAGCATTTTCTTTTTACCAGTAAAATACTGGTTTGGAAAGAGGAGGAAGTCAGAATTCTGAGTCAGAAACACTTTTTCTTTATTCATAGACAGTTTTCAAGAAAATTGCATTTTCTATCACCTCTCTTTAAGCTACACTACATTAGAAATGCTGTGCTGAACAGCAAGTTCCTTTCACTCAGAAATCAGTTCCATACGTGCTTTGGAGAAAGAATTTGAGAACCGTGTCATGGTACACAATGATCCTTTTCCCCAGGATTTCATTATCTTCTGGTAATTTGCAAGTTGGGTACCTCTGTGTCTGCCTATGTGAAAACCTACTTACAAATCTGAGCAATCTCTTTTAAGCTTGTCTGTTAAAGTCCTGCTCACGAACATCCAGATGATGTTCTTGACTGCTGCCAAGGTAAACTTCCAGACTCTGTGCAGGGCTTTTAGAGCCATTAAAAAAAAAAAAAAGCTGTGAGGCATCTTCCTTTTGGAGCAAAGCTTCCAGCATAACTTCTTCCCATAACTGGGGAAAAAAATATTCTGAGTGTACAGGTACAGCTCAGTGTGAGCAGCAATCCCCATCACCTGGACAACTGATTGAAGAGAAAAAAAAAAATCATCTTTGTTTCAGAATTAAAACACAAAAGATGCAGGTAGACAACGAAGAACCTGTAGCACTCTTAAGAATTATAAAATTTAGAGCTTATATAATGAACATCTCAATTTTGGAACACTTCAAACCTGGCTTTCAACCAGGACATTTACTGTCACTGGAGGGAAAAATAATTTTGTGAGATAGTACTGGGTGATACATGTTGAAAAAGGCAATTTGAAGTGAGTAAGTGGTTAATGTGAAGTGTTAAGTGTAACGTTAAGAAGAGCAGGTGACCATAATTTTATGGAAATACAAGCCATGACTGCATGAAATGTTCACCCTGTGCTTCCTGATGGCAGTAAATCAAAGTGCAATTTGTATAACTTGAAATTTTACTTCATGAAGTGACATCTGCCACATGCACTTAGTTCTGTTATACTATTAAAAATACTTTATTCTCTGAAGAAATACGAGTTGGAAAAGAGCTTTACTTTCATGTGACTGCTGTTAGTTTTAAATGGAACAGTCATTAATGCTTTATTTGTGTTCTTGCCAGATTCTCCTTCCCCCACTGCTGCAAGAACACTGACGCTGGTCGCCAAGTCTGTGCAGAATTTAGCAAACCTGGTCGAATTTGGAGCCAAGGTGAATATAATTTTACACACACAGAACAGCCTAGAACTATGTTTTCAGTACATTTTGGTGGCTTCCGTGTGATACCTGCAAAAATCCATTGTCATTTCGTGCCCAGTGCCCAGCACGTGACCTTGTCACGGAGGAGGTCTCGTCGCTGCAGTTTGTTCTGTCCCGTCCTTCAGAGCTGAGCAGGGTGTGGGTTGGAGCTGGAGCAGCAGCCTAAAGTCTGGTCAGAGTGGGAAGGGGAGCCATAATCGTCTGAGAGAAAGCGATCTAGAAACTGGCATCAGTGGCTTGGTACCTGCCCTGAGGATTTTGGATCTGGCAGTAGGAGCACCAGCCCGTTAAAACAATTACTGAACAAATGCTGGTACCAGCAATAGCTATTGCAGAGAGTGATGCAACTGTGTGGAGGCTGTGAGAGCAGAGATAAATCCCAGAGGCTGCAGAGACAACAGCAGAGTGTGTGCAGTGTTCTTCCTTCCATTGGCAACAGCAGGGGCAGCAGCCCTGCTCCAGTATTTCCTGAGTATGAGGGGAGAAGTGGGGGAGTCAGAGCTCAGCAAAAGTGTCCACCATGGTACAACAGGGCACAACAGGCTCCTTCTGGAGTGTTGGCATCAAAAAAGACAACTCAGAATTGCTGGAGTGGGAATCTGTGATGTGAAGGAATCAGAAGAACACGTGCTCTGCCTGAAATGAGAGAGGCTGTTTCTGCTCTGCCATTCATTGTTTGATGCCAGAGGGGAGGCCTCGTTCACTGATAATGGTGTGAGACACCCCACACACACCTGTTGTACCTCTGTACAGTAATTAACTTTCAGACTGAGACTAACCAGGCCAAAATGCCCAGCTTGGTATCGATCTATCCAAGAATTGCCGGCGTCTGACTTAGCCCCCTCCCCACTTTCGCCATCTGTTCGCGCACTCCCTGGGACAGTGTTCTCCGTGGCAGAGCACCTCACAGCACCCCTGCTGTTGGTACTCACAGTCCCGCTGCCAGGCGCGATTCACGTTGTAAATCAAGGGCATGTTCTGCACTGCAGAGCCCCAGCTTTCCGTGAAGGTTCTACTGTGACACTAGGAGAATGCCAGCAACAACTGTCTCAGTTTCCAGGTTGCAACCTGGTTGAAAAATCAGTGTGTTGACTTAGGCATAGTGGCCGTGACCTCAGGGCTGGCATTGGGAAGTTTTTCTCTAGGAAGGCAAGCTTTAGTCAAAGAACAGGAAAGATGGTGCTGATTCCTGACCACACCTTTGAAAGTAGAGCACCTGTTCACTGCAGCCAGGTGCTGGGACACGTTCATCTTAATGCAAATACACGTCTTTAGGCTTGTTTAAGCAAACTTCTGAATCTGAGAAATATAAGAAAATGGAGGCTTCTGTAGCTTTTTGGGTGGCTGCACGCCAGTTACTAGAAATGCACGTGCAGAAGTAAAATCACTCCAGATGACATTCTTGTTTTGCAGAGTCATTTGTCTGACTGAACTGTGTTCACTTCAGGTATGGCAATTATCTTGGCATTGAATTTATTATAATGACTACTTTTAAAAATTACTAGGAGCCATATATGGAAGGGGTCAATCCATTCATCAAGAGCAACAAACATCGCATGATCATGTTCTTGGACGAGCTTGGGGTAAGTAGAATCGTGGAATCATAGAACATTTTCAGCTGGAAGAGAC